>NW_012130109.1:1355273-1369555 GCF_000143395.1 Atta cephalotes | reverse complement strand
ACGTTACTTACGTAACGTACTACTACCTACCTACTACCGTACGTTACGTTATTAGTCTATTAATTAAAGTAAGTATACTTACTTTATTATATATATATATATATATATATATATATATATATATATATATATATATATATATATTCGCCATTGATAATTCTCAATTATGTCTTAGAAGAAAAATATATAAATACTACAAATAATGTATTATTATTTCTATTTGTTTAAGTTTTTTTATTATTATTTTAAAATTATTGTAAGACTCTGGCTATTATACTTTCTAATAAATTACGTATACAGGTCATGTACATCTATGTTATAAGTCAGAATAAAGGAGTGACTGTAATTGTGAGTGTGAGACATAAGATATGTTGTGAACAATGTAAATAACTTGATTTTAATAAAAAACTTGCAAACGAGTACTAAAATAAACGGTTTATTGTGTTAGCAAAACATGTTATTTTTTTTAACAAGAATTTGTTACATGTATTTTGACAATATTAATAGTAATAATAATGAAGTAGTACTTTATTTTACAACATTATGCTTTTGTGTATTTTAATTTATCACACAATATATATTTATCATACAATACGCATTCTATTCTGCGAGTCTACTTGATATATAAGTAATGTGATAATTATATTTTAAATATCTGTTTGTTTATCATCGTTCATGTTGCGCGATCTCATTTTTGGAAATATATTTTTATTTTTATTTTTTAAACGTATAACTATTTTGAAATATTTTGTTAACTCTCCGTTAATGGTTGGATTTTAACGTCACAGTTTTTTGATTAAAATTAGAAAAAGATAAAGAACAAGTTGAATCGAGATTAAAGTTAATTGTAATTGGTAGAAATGGTCAATTTTTTAATTAAGAATTCTGATACATAAGTTTAAATCTATAAAAAATAAAATACAATTCTACTTTTTATAAAACTCATAATTAAAATAAAAGCTTATTATTAGAGCTTTTATGTGTAAGAATATTTTCAGATTTTACAGGAAGTTTAATTTAAAATTTAAGTGTGCAGAATAGACAAAAAAGCGCAGCACAGACTTTTGCGTAACGCATAACGCATAGAAACACATAATAATACATAAAAAACCAATCAATTAAAATTCTTCTATTCTGTGAAATAAAAAGAAAGAAAAGATTCTGATTAGTTCTTTTATGCAAAAGTCTGCGGATCATTCCACACAACTTGCATAGACATATATATAAAGAAAATCATCCAATCGTATTTTATGTTTGTCTTTATGACAGAAATGTGATTGAATAATTTTCTGTAAGTTTGTGTGGAATGGCCCTAAAGGGTGAAAATTTCACATTGTCGAAATTAGAGATAATGTAACTTTCTTTCCAAGAATATGAAAATTTTTATCATTGAAAATAATGAAGAAATTTTTCTATCACATTCCTAGAAAAGGGAAAAAGTTACATCACCACTCAGGATTCCAAACTGCATTCCAAAAACTATTTCTAAAACTTAACTCTATCAACTCTGAGTATCTTTATTTAACATTCGGTGACCAACAAAGATAAAATGATACTCGAGTCGACAGAGTTGAATTTTGGAACGCAACCCAGGAATGCACACCACTTCCCCACAATGTGACTTCAATATTTCGGTATGTGCAAATTGGTAATCCTGTTATTTCGAATTCTGAGTTTTCAGATTTTCAACGGTCATTTGCTCATTTGATCTATTCGTATTTGATAAATATTTTACTTTAACAATGTCGATTTCTTTAAATAGAATCGTCCTTTCCAACTTTAAGTCGTTCGGCGGAGAAACAGTAATCGGTCCCATTCAGCCGTTTACAGCAATAATTGGTCCAAATGGAGCCGGTGAGATTCTTATGTTTTCTACAACGTTTATTTTATTTGATTTAAAACAAAAAAATTATTTTCTAGTGTATTTAAATGTTTTTATTTCTCCACTTTTAAATAATTATATGTTAAATCTAATTAATGTATATATATATATATATTTATAATTAATGTATATATGTTATAATTATATATTAAATAAATGGATATTCTAACTGTTTATTAAAATTATTAATGTAGATTATATATATTTAATTTAACAACATTTATTATTTTATTTTATTTAGTTTAATAAAATTATAAATAAGATTATTTTAAGATAAAATAAAATCTTTTAAAATCTTTTTTATTAAATTAAATTTTTTATTTTCTTTCATAAAATTTTCTTTATTCCTTTTATATTAAAATCAAAATATTATACACTTTATGTATTTTAGGAAAATCAAATATTGTGGACGCTATAAGTTTTGCATTAGGGGAGGGGTTGACTGCTTTACGTGTTAAACATCTCAGCGAACTCGTTTATGGAATTTCTATTAGAGAATCAACAATGGAACGGTATTAAAGATATTTTTTTTCAGAAATCTATACCTTAAACGGTTTAGCTGGATCTTAAATGCTTGTATAATTCTGTGTGAATATGTACGTAGTCCTTTGCGCGCCGAAATGATTTTTCGATAATTCTTGAAACGCTAACTCTATTAAACTACCGCAGTAATATCACGAGTTAAATTGACTAATAATTTAATAATGCTTTTTCGCATTTTCGCATTTTCGAACGCTCTTAATAATGCTAAATGATATTATATTAAAATCTGTAAATAATTCTTATTGCGAAAAATATTACCTCGGCCGGAAGTCGAATCCGGATTTCTTTCTTTGCGGACGAGCATCATAAGCTTTTAGACCATCGAGGCTCGGTTTCAAAGGACTACATATGAGTATATAGATTCACAATTATTATTATACAAACATTTAAGATCCAGCTAAATCATTTATTTCTATAATTTGTATTATCATATATACGGTTCTATAATATATTATATTGTATATTTTTTAATTAACTTTATGTCATGCTATTAGATTTTTTATGCGTATTCAAATATTTTATTTCTTTATTTTTGTATAATAAATAATTATATACAGAATGTCCTAAAATTAGCGATTCAAAATGCTAAAGTAAGAAAATTTTCAAAAAAGTAAAAAAAGTTATTTGTTAATTTATATTTTAAGCAATAATTCCTGATATATAGGGATTTTAATATGACCAATTATACAGATTACATTTAGTTACCCGTAAGTAATATATATATATATATAAAAACCCTTATTATCTTAAAAATTATTACTTAAAGTAAAACTTCATAAATAATATTTTTTAAGAATTAGCTTATAGTATTTTGAGTCATAAATTTTGAAATGTATAATTAATGTTTACTGTTACAGTCCTATGTATGTAAAATTGATTTTCAATATAAATGCTGTAGACGGCATTAAGAAAAAGAGTTTCACAAGGGGAGTTTGGAGTGGTGGAACCTATCAATACAAAATAGATGACAAGGTGGAATTTTAAAACATCGTTTACTCGTTAAATTATTTTCTCGTTAAATTATTTTCTTACTTATATTAATAAATCTTGATATTAATAAATCTTATCGTGCAGATTGTTACGAACATATATTATATGACTGAATTGCGAGAAATGGGTTTGGACGTAAAAGCAAAGAATTTTTTGATACCTCAAGGTTACATCGCATGTTTTGCAATGAAAAAGCCGAAAGATCTGACCGCAATGTTTGAAAAGATTACTAATTCAAATGAGTACAAAGCAGATTATGATAGGTATATTTTTGTTCTAAAGGTGCAATTTCGCAGCTTTAAAGTGTTAGCTACAATTGAGCGACTACTTTTACTTTATTGTACATTTTCTCTTCAAAAGAACCGTCGACAAAACGCCAGCCGTTAAAGTCCTGCTATTTTTTCATGAAGAAATAACAGCTAATTGATGTGGATTTATATAATCGTTAATGTACAATTTTTTTTATATATTTAATTCATATGAAACAATTAATGCGTTTTAAAGTGCGTTTAAATTGCTCAGACAGTGTTTTGTCCGCAACATTGCAAAATAGACTACTATCGGTAATAGCTAAAAAGATTAGGAAACAATGAATGCTAGTATTATGTGCAATTATGCAAAAAGTACAAGAAAATTACAAGAAAATTTAATTTGCAAAATTACTAGAAAAATTACTAGAAAATAAGAGAAAATGTTCACTGCCATTGTCATTGCGGAAATTCATTTTTTGAAATGATCGAAATTACTAATTGTCGGAAACAATTCAAACACGTCTACTTTTTTTTACGCTAGTTGGGTCTCTCCGAACTTCTTTTTTTCTTATAATTATTCCCCTGCGTGGTTTTCCGATCCAAAAAAGATCTTCGAATTTCAAGCGGCAAAACGATGACTTATGAAACTTATAGTCAATGTCATGCAGAGTGGAGAGCGCCGCTAGCTTTTTGATGCTGCGGCTGAAATTGCATTTTTAAAAGCAGTTTAAACGCACTTTGAAATGCATTAATTGTCAGTTTCATACATGAATTAAATGTAATGAATTAGCGATTTGTCGCTCCATGAAAAAGTAGCAGAACTTTTGCGGCTGGAGTTTTGTCAACTTTTGAAAAAAAAACGTACCACAAGGTGGGAATAGTTGTTTAACTAGCACTTTGACGCTGCGTGAAATGCGCTTTGGCGCCTTAATCGATGATATAATAGGTACGTTCCGAATTACGCATGAAATGCATGATGAATTTGTCTTTGTTGTTTACCAATTAATAAAAAAAGATAAAACAATACATCATGCGCTTCATGCGTAATTCGGAACGCACTCAATATTTGCTGTGAAATTCGATAAAAGTAGGATATAACTTTCACTTTTTCGCGATTGTTCACAGATCTTTTTTTATTTCTACATTTTTGTATGTTTTTTTTATTGAAATCGAAAGTTATAATAATGATGGTACACTCAAAAAATTGATATACTTGAAATACAGATTATATTAATATAATCCTTATTTACATTATGAAAAAGTATTATGAAATCGCTATCAGTTATATATGCTTTGATCATTTAAAAACTAATTTAAAGTTCAGCAACTCTCTCTGAATAAGTTTTTTAAATGATTGAAATATAATTGTCAGTCATTTCGTAAAGATATGATGAATAAGGATTAATTAACTTCATTTCAATGTATCAATTTTTTCTTGTGTGATATCATTATTATAATCATGAAAGGAAATACACAAGAAAATGTAGAAATAAAACGATCCAATGGTAAAAAGTGATACTTTCCCTTACTAGATTTTAATAATAGATTATAATTATATTAATAATTTACAGATTAAAATTAGAACTTTTGAACATGACAGAAAAAATAAATTTTGAGAATAAATTGAAAAAACAGATATTAATTCAAAAGAAATACGCCACTATGGAAAAAGCAGAAACAGACAAATATTTAAAACTAAAAGAACAACATGTATGTCTTACATATTTATTGTCAATCTATAATATATGTAAAAATCTTTATAAATTATTTATGTTGTTATAAAAATATTATTATTCGTATCTTCCATATGCTCGTGATAAAATAATAATTATTTAACATTACAGAATAAATACAAATTAAAATATCAATTAGTTCTATTGCTCCGTATTAAGAGGAGAGTTGCATTTTTACAAGATAAGGAAAGAAAAATCAAATCGCAAATAGATCAGTATCTACACAACAAGAAGAACATGATAATTTTATTGGAAGATACAAAATCGCAATTTAAGTTATTATCCAGTTCCCTCGAAGATATTGAACAAGATATCCTGAAAATGAAAAATATTATTGAACAGAGGAAGACAGAACACATTATTTTCGAGGATAATATTTTATATTGGCAGAAAAAACGTGAAAGCGCTCGCACATCTCTAGACTGTGCGAATAAAGCGCGCGATACTAACAAACGAATCGTCCAAGAATTAAATAATGAGTTAGAACGAATAAACAATGAATTAACAGAATTAAGAAAAGCGTCACAGACGAGCATTATAGAACTCAGTAACTCTCAGGTATACTGTACTGTTGTTATATCTGTTAACACTTATATAATATCTATAAATCTATACTATAATAATTTAGGACAAAAATATTTTGGTTTTTTTATCATTTTTTATAATAAATTTTTATAATAAATTTTTGCTTAATATAATAATTTATACGTAAGGTTAAACGTTACATGGAATTGACGAACGAAGTTGAATTTCGAGCACAGAATTCTGTAAAAGAAATAAAAAGCTTGATGCATGATCAGCGAGAAGATCAGGCTAAACTTGATAATGAAAATAGATGTAAAAAAGAATTAGAGGACAAAGAAAAGCAGATGACATTAAAGAAAGTGAATCTCGAAACGCGATTTACAAAATTGCAAGATTCAAGTACCAAATCCAAAACAACTTTAATGGAAAAAACAGCAAAAATACAAGAATTAAATAAAAAAATTACTGAAACAAGAAATAAATTGTTAAATCTGGAGAATGATATTGTACAGATTACAGAGGAGTTTTCTGAGGCAGATATTGATAAGAATAATATTTTGCATAGGAATAAAAAAAATGAAACAATTAATATGTTGAAACAGATTTACTCTGGCGTGGTATTTGTACTAATTACTACTAGAATTTAAATAATGATCATAATGGATATAATCTATAAAAGTTAAAAAATATAATCTTATTTTTTAGTATGGTCGCTTATTTGATTTATGTAAGCCTATTCATTCACGTTATAATGTTGCTGTAACTAAGGTTTTTGGTCAATATATAAATGCCATTGTCGTTGATACCACGCGCACAGCAATTCAGTGTATTCAACTTTTAAAACGAGATAAAATAGACTTTGAAATATTTTTACCACTTGATTCAATAAAAAGTATAATTTTAAATGAAAGATTACGGTATGTAATTTGAAAACAAAATTTTTTTTTGTATAATATAACATATAACATTGTTATATATTACAGTGCTATAGAAGAACCGCAAAATGTTAAATTATTATATGATGTATTGAACATTTCATCATCACATATAAATAATGCAGTTTTATTTGTCACTAAAAATACTCTAGTTTGCGAGACTAATGAACATGCAAAAATGTTAGCATATCCTGATGATAAACAGGAAGCATATGATGTAATAATATACATATTTAAAAACACAATAAATATTAAAAATAATATTTTAGGAAACTAAACAATATGCATGACGCGCACACGTATGCGCATGTATTTTATATTATTTTATTTATTATTACATTTTAATTTTATTTATATTAAATTATTTATCACATTTAGTGTATCTCATTGGACGGATGTTTTTATCGTAAAAATGGTCTAATGTCTGGAGGATTAGCTGATTTAATAGTAAAAGCAAAACAATGGGACGAACAACGAATACTAACATTGATGGAACAAAAGGTTGTAAATTTTTTCTGAGATTGATATAATAAGTGACACATAACAATTTATGTAATTCGCACAATTTTTTAGGCTCAATTAATGCGAGAACTCAGAAATTTACCTAAAATTTCTCTTATGCAATCTGAAGTTGATATAATTAATATAGAAATTAATGCACTCACACGCCAAAATAAATATGTGGAAACAGATATAAAAGATACTGTGTGTAATTAAAAGACAGGAATAGTTTATATTTTAATTTTATTATAAACGTACGACTTGTTAGCAAATTAGTTAGCAAATAATACATGAAATTTACATTTTTAGGAAAATAAAATTGTTGAGATACAAAAGGAATTAGACATGGTTGAGAGAAAAAAAATTGCATTAAATGTATGTATTTTAATGTATATATTTATATACATATATAATTTAAAAATTTTTATTGATCTGTAAAGAAAGATACTTTTATTATCCGCAAAATTTTTAGCTGACAATAGTTGTAATTGATGACAATATGCAAAAAAGAAATGAAGAAATTAAAAATATGGAGAAATATATTAATTCAATTAAGAATGAAATCTTTGTTGATTTTTGTAACGATATTAATGTGCCGGATGTTAACTACTATGAGAAAAATAATTTGCGGTATGAAATTTAGTTTAATGTATGATTTTTAATTTAGGTATACATATATGTATAAGAAAATAAATTTAATAACATCAATTTTTAGAATTTATCAAGAGAAAAAAACGAGACAATTAGAGTTTGAGCAACAATATAATCGTATCAAAGATCAATTGCGCTTCGAAAACGAGAACGATATAGAAAGTAAATTTTCAAATAATATCTTTGTTAATACACTACCCAACAAAAAATAAGGAACATTTTCAAACGCGCTCAAAATTGTGCAATATTCAGAATACCATAACTCGGTGAAAAAACATCGCAGACAAAAAATCAAAAATGCACTTGAAATTTTTACTTTTGAAATCGGTAATTGATATTTCAATCCTACTGATCCTTTACGGAGCTATACGAATAAATGGATATCAAATCTTTACAAACTTTATAAAGGTCTATGAAGTGAAGTAAAAATGTGATGTACAGCAGCAGCAAAAGAATGAATCTTTATTTTTAATTTGCTTTTTTATTGAACATTGAAGCAAAAGTGATCATTTTTGCTTCAACGTTCAATAACTTGCTTTGGTAAAAATTTTTCTCAGAATTTTTCATATAATTTTTTAAAATTTCTCTATAATTTTATAATTTTCTCTCTTTTTTTATACGAATTGAAACATTTCTCAGAAAATTTTTTCTCAGAATTTTTCATATATGTTAATTATGAAATATCGTAAAATTTTTATTATTTTTTGTAAGTATAATTTCTGATGAAGTATTATAAAATCTAAAAAATTTTAAAATATTTTTAAAATTATGAGATGAAAAATTTCAGAATATTTCAGAATTCACTTGTAAGAAAAATTTTGAGAGAAGATGTAAACTTTCTAAATATTTCTGAATATTTCTGAAAAATGTTCCATTCGTAAAATTATAAGAAAAAATTATGAGAATAAAAATTATGAGAAAAATTTTCACTAGGATGATGAAAAAAAAACGTACAACGCTCAATAAAAAAGCAAATTAAAGGTAAAGATTCACTCTTTCGATTGCTTTAAACCACATTTTTGTGTAAATCTTACTTCACGCCATAGACTTTTGTAAAGTTTATAAAAAATTTTCAGATTTGACGGGTTTTGTGTCCGTATTGTTTCGTAAAGGATCAGTTAGATTGAAATTTCAATTACCGATTTCAAAAGTAGAGATTTCAAGCTTTTAAATACTTTTTAATTTTTTGTTTGCGATGATTTTTCATTGAGTTATGGTATTCTAAATATTGCGTAATTTTGAGTTCGAAAGTGTTCCCTATTTTTTATTGTTGAGTAATATCACCTGTAATTATTAATATTGTTATATATGTATATATATATATACGAATTTTATGTGAAAAGATAAAGTATTGAAATGGCAACAAGCTGTAGAACACGCTGATACAGAATGGAATAAAGTGTGTCAGCAAGAACGTCATGCAAAAATTAAAGTTGAGCAAGAAGAAACAAAAATGTCGAAGTTAAAGGACAATTATACAAAAGTAGCAAAGGATTTGGATAATATGACAAAAAAATTAGCTGAATACAAATCGCAAATTAGCGTTAATGGAAAATTATATTTGGAGGGTCAGAAGGCACACATTGCTGTACAGAGAAAAATACGACAGATAAAAATAGAATGCAACATTATACTTAAAGAATGCAAGGTCTACGAATTTTTAAAGAATCTAAAAATAAGAGATCTATTACAAAAACTTATTAAATATTGCATATTGGTTTGATTTCTCAATATTAATTGTGTTTAATTATTTTAACGATTTTAATACAATTACTTTTACAGATGGAAGATATTAGTATTCCAATGTCAGAAACACATTGTAGATTAGAAGAAAGCGTTTTTACAAGTAGCTCAAGTTCAAATATAGAATCGTCAGGAGATTGTGAAATATTAACAAAAATTGATTTCTCGCAATTTCCTGAAGAAATCTGCAATTTTACAAATGAAAAATTGCGAGACATGGCACTTCAATTTATCGAGAAGATTACGAAAATTGAGAATGAATTTGATGATTTAGTAAATCTTAAAGTAATGTTTACACAATATATATGTTTAATATTATATGTTTTATGTTAGATTTATATTTTTAAAATTCAACTCTATATTTGGATAAATATATAGATTGATGAAAAGATTGATATTATAAAGCAGCGGATGCAAAAAATAAATACGAATCTTCGAAACTACCGTGATAAATACGATGAAATAAAAATGCAATTTGAATCAGTGAAGGCAAAAAGATACAAATCGTTTTCAGATTGTCTGGAATGCATTAGTACAGAAATAGATCTTATATATAAAGTTAGTTTTTATAATTATGTGTGTTTTCAAAATTTTGTTTATTATGTAGTTTGTTTTTGCGTACATTACAATTTTTATTTGATCAATTTTTGTACACAGAATTTGGTTAATAACACATCGGCTCAAGCAATTATCTTACCAGATAATCTCGAGGAACCATATGCAGGCAATATAATTTATAACTGCATAGCACCGCATAAAGGTTTTCAACCATTACAATACTTATCTGATGGAGAAAAGTCAATGGCTAGTTTGGCATTATTATTTGCAATTCAACGGTACATCTTAATCCTAAGATTAATGAAACGTTTTACATGCTTTTGGATGCTTTCAATTAATATATAGATAACGATTGAATATTAAGGTTCAATTTCACAATATATGATTACCTAAAGATTAAAGATAACCAAGAAATTCATGAATGAATTTCATTGATGAATCTGTTGGTAATCATTAATCTTTAAGTAACCATACATTATGAAAATGGGCCTAAGAAAGTTAAAACATAAGGCCGCAACATAAACTTTTGCATAATGCATAATGTATAGAATGTATTAGAGAATCAGCCAATCATAATTCTTTCATTTTTTCTTTCCATTTCATGGAAAAGAGGAACTGTGATTGGTTGATTTTCTTACGCGTTATGCAAAAATCTGTGTGGCCTACAATCTATTTAATCTTTTTTTCTTTACAGTTATAGGCAAATTCCGTTTTTCATTATGGACGAAGGTGACGCGGCATTAGATAAAGTGAATATTAAGAATATCGTTTCTTTTATTCGGTCTCAAGAAACTCTTATGCAATTCATCATGATATCTTTACATAAAGAATTATATCGTAATTCTGATGCACTTGTAGGAGTTACTGTTGAAGTAAGTTGATTAATTTATTTAAAAATTTTTTACCATTATGCATTTTATTATTGATTTCAGAGTGACATAAGCTACTCCAAAAGTCAAGTATTTGTCATTTCATTAAATGGATATCGTAAATCAAAGTGAAAAATTTAATGTTGTAATAATAATAATATAATATCACAAACAATATTAAATAAAAAATGTTATTAGACTTATTAGAGTTATGAATAATTTGTTTCTCTATATGTATATTATTTGGAAATACATTTTTTCTTTTAAATTTATTATAATACGAAAATTATAAGATACGTTTTAAAGAAATGTTTTACAGAAAGAATAGACTGAACAAATTTTCATATTTTAGATATATTGTTTAGACAGTTTCATCCGTTTTGTTATAATTTTTGTTTAATTTTTTGTACACATTTATGTTAATTTTATCGTTAAATATTGCATTAATCAATTTTATTTTATTAAAATTATATAAAAAATGTGTATTAAATTATTTATAATTTATATTAAAAGTAACATTTGAAACTTTTATAATAAATATTTTATAATAAATATTATAAAATGATATATAAAATAATAAGTATCATAATGTAAAATAAAGTATCTTTGATGCAAAGTGTCTTATAAAAAATTTTTATTCTAATCTAAATGAACATATATTTAATATTATTTGCATATCTCCTTGAGATAAATCACTGTGTGACAACATCATGCGTGTACATATGAAAGATACTACAGTATTTAGAGCAATTACAATTATGATTGCATTAATGCTCGACTCAGATTCTCAGATCTATAATTTTCATTAATGTACATTTGACACATTTATTTTAATAGTACAAAATACTAATTGTAAGAATAAAAATGATTCAATGCTGATTGTTAGAAAAGCATATCTTAGATTTTATTCTATATATTGTTTAATAATGCTTTCAGATTTTGTTTAATTTTTTTGTAATGTTTACTAATATTTGGCATTTTAAAGTTAATATATTATTATATTAAAATTAATTATTTTTGAGATTCAATATTTAATAAGGAATTATTACTTTATTAATTTTATTAATTAATTAAAATATTTTGATTTTTATATCATCAAAACAGTAATTAAGTAATTAGAGCGAGTTATAAAATTTACCTTATATATTTAAAATATTATAAAATCAATTTAAAACATTTGTATTTAATTATGAAGCGAGAAATTATATAAATTTGTTCTTTGCAATATATATCAAAATTAAACTTTTACATTATACATATTATCTTTAGTAATACAAAAATTAGTAAAGTATACTTTAAAGATTTTATTTCAAATACATTAATGAAATCTTGATCACACAATTTCTGTTTTGCTAGAAATGTTAAAGACGAGTATTCTTTGAAACTTAATTATATGTATGTATTTTCTAACGCAGAGAAATACAAAAGGCGATATTCATAGTTCGTTCTTATTTCAAAAGTAAAAAGTGTCTTAAGTAAAAAATATCTTAAGATGCTAATATCCTTTGATTGATTAGTGACTTCTTAAGACTGTATTTAAGACAAGGTCTTGAATATAAGATCTAAATATCACCCAAAGAGATAGTTTTTTGATATATTCTATGAATATATTAAATGAATATATCTCTCTCTCTCTCTCTCTATTAAAAAACGAACTTATAAATACATACAAAAAATTTTTTTAATTATATGTAAGAAAGAAGAAAAAAAAACAATTTTTCGTAATTTTTCTTAATTTCGTAATTTTTCTTAATTTCATGATTTGATATAATCATAGAAAATGATATGATCATGAGAAAACGAGTCTCAAGAGCATATATAACATTTCTAATCAAATATCAATACAAATTCTGATGATATTGTGTCAATTGCGTTGCCCTGATTGTCCCTTTTTTATACATAGTAGCAACTCTGATTTATAGTCGTCAGTAACAAATGGAGGAGGTGCAGGTCAATGCAGCTTATTGCGGCAAACGCCTTGTAAAATAACACGCACGCTTCGAGAATGCGGCCAAAATGATGATTGTCGTTTAATAAACGTATTAAGTGGACACATCTCGGTATCGGAGCCCGAGTGTTTCTTTGACGTTAACTGATAAAAATGAGGCAGAACGCTTATCGCAAACTAGGTCGTTGCAACTCATGTTTCAACGGTTTGGATGCATTCGTTCAACACAAGGCATAGTTGTAGCGAAACGTAACTAATTCACTCATTTTACTAGAAGGCTCTACAAAGCCTATATTTATAAGTTCTCTCTTAAAACTTTTGATTAAACGAAATAATTAAAAAATAAAAATAAAACAAGTTATATTCTAATTTGTATAGAAAAAAAACTTTTTAATAAAGGTACTAGTTTAATTTAATTTTAAATTTATTTTGTACTATGATATCTCTTTAATTTGATGTGATAATATACTTACAAGTTTGATAGTAATTACTTTGTTAGATCATGTATAAGTAATATATAACAATTATTTATTTAAGTTTGCTAGTTACTTATTAGGAATAAACGGAAATAGATGATGAATTAAGTTTTATGTCAGCCGAATATGAATTAATTTTTATAATTATTATTATAAATATTTATTTAATTTATAATTATTTAATTGAATAAAAACTGAAAAAAATATGAATGAATAAATGTTGTTTGTATTACTTTTTGCTTTGAGATGTAAATTATCTATATCACAATTAGATCTCAATCCGTAGAAAATTTATGTTGATTAAAAAATTGGATGTAATGACAATGGCGCCATGCTATGCATGTCGCATACAACCCTTAAACGTAAGGTGATGACCTCCATTGCGCGATGTCCTACTGCTTCTGACAATATGCGGAATAATAGTTCTACACTGATACTGACATGAACTCTTTCAGACTTCCATGAACTCCGCATTATTTAACGAGAACTTTCAAGATATATTTAAATATAATTTTTACATTTCGTGCATTTATTGGAAATATTGCAACCAAAAATAAGACATTAATAATTAAATAATTATCATTTGAAATATTAATTTACAGCTAAATACTACAATATATATATATATATATATATATATATATATATATATATATATATATATATATATATATATA
>NW_012130109.1:1348876-1355253 GCF_000143395.1 Atta cephalotes | reverse complement strand
TACTACAATATATATATATATATATATATATATATATATATATATATTAATTAGTAATTTATAATAATATATTAATATTATTACAGAATCTGTCTAAAAAGACTTCCGAGACTAATTTTTTCTGAACGTATAATTTAAGTAATGCCATTTTTCCGACAATTATGGCATCTTTTAGTATCAATATTAGATTATTCGTACGATATTTTTACGGCGCTGTAATATATTTCAAGAACCGAAATCTAATGAATATTCTTTATATAAAAATATTCTATGTAAGTTTCATTAGATTTTTCCTTTATAAAAATTTTCATAATGAAATAGTGCTATTATCAAATTTTGTCTAAAATTCAAATCTAGAAGTTGGCCAACCTTAGTTTACATTTTAAAAAAAATTTTGTTTCAATATTCCTAGATTGATTTTTCATGGAAAGCAAAATTAATCAAAATAAAATTCTAAATTCAAACTCATATAAAATTCAAACTCAAGATGACATTAGTTGCTTTCTTTAATATTTGACTTCTGAAAAATTCAAATAAAGGGGATGTATTTTGATGATATTTTGGATATTTAAATGAATTGATTCGAAATAGCCTTTAATGTGTTGAGCGTATTGAAAGCTATTTCAAAAGATTATATAAAAGCTTCTGAATAATGCATTGATTGAAATCAAGAGGGACCATGTTAAAAGTTTTCATTAATAAAATTTATATTTTTGTTTTTTAATTTTTCTTCAATCCAGTCTTGAAACTTTTGGACAGATGCAAGTCGAAATTAACCGATCAGTAAATACTGATCAGTACTTTCTCTGATGAATTTTTTTGACTTACGTTTGATTTAAAAAATATATACACACTTATATAATATTTACTTTTATAAAATTAAAAATTCTTTAAAAGCAAGAAAAAATTTGATCAAAAAAGAATTTCGTTGAATTCTATTTTATCCTTTAGTATTTGCAATATATCAGCATTATACTTAATCTAATTAAAATAAAAAAATAATCTTGATATAACAAAAATCATTTAAAAATCTTACCTGTATTATGTATTTCCTGTTAAATGATTTTACACGCACTTCTATTTCTCTTCCCTTTCTTATTCAAGAGAAAGAAATAACAACATTGATAAAAGAGAATAAACAAAGAAGAAAGAAAAGAAGTGTACAGATCACATGGAGGGACAGTAAGGGGGTGATCATGGAATAAGACAGCGGGAGAACCGCGTGCAACTTGTAAAATAGAGGATGATGATCTCCCCTACATCATGCAGAACATCTGCTAAATAGATGACACGCCGGTTGTTATGAGTCTAGTTGCTTTCAGTCTTGCGATGCAAGCGAATCGGAATTAGAATCTATATTTTCTCCATTCTCCAGTGAAGTTTTTCCACCCCTGCCGGATAGAAGGACTTCACGATGAGAGGACGGGCTTTAGAGCTGATCACGGGACTTCTCGTGATTCAGTTGCTGTTGCCTTTACCGGATCAAGTGAACGCCATGAAAAACAGACTAAGGAAACAACGCTCCAAACCGCAAGAGCATCGACAGTCTAGCAACGATTATGAATATGATTATAACTACGAGAACTACGACGAATACGATGAAAAAAACGGTGAGTGTCTTATGAATGTTCGAAAAAATTTCACACATGCAATGAATAAAAAAAAAGAATAACTTTTAATTTAACAATATATTCTTTTTACTAATTTTTTCTTCATCAATAAGAACACATGTATATAGGCAACATATGTAAGAATTTTTTAAATGTATTACTAATTTATAAGTATTACTTATAAAAATATCTTGATTTTCGTTTAATTAATACCAAAATATTAGATTACACAATATGTAACGCGACATTTGTTGAATACTAGTTTCTATAATTTAAATTAACACAAAATTTTAAATACAATTAGGATTATTTTAAATAAAACAGGAATTTTGTTTATTATTACTTAGTTAACGCTAAATATTCTTGAAATATTTGTGAAATATTCTTAAAAAGCCCAAAATAATAATTCCAAGAGTATTCCGTAATATTCCGAAATACTTTTTTAAAATGTAAGATTTAAATAATGTAATATTTAAATAATCATAAATATTAAATATTCCATTTATGCATCATTATATATTCGAAAAATGTTCTATATATGTACATTCCACAAAATTATAATTTTTGTAGAAATGTTAGATCCAAAGACCCTGAATTAATTTTTAAACAAAATTGTACTGTCAAAAATGGCAGAAAAAATGTTTACGAAAAAGTACAGAAAAACTCATAGTTTGAGACATTTGAGAAATTCTTAATTTTCCTTAGATATTCGTAGTGGGACATAGTCGTTATTTAAAGGTGAAGGATTTCTTGATTTTTAAAACAAACAACATATTTTATTTTCCACTACGAATATTTATGAAAAATTAAAAATTTTGTCTCAATTTATTATAGTTTTTCATAAAATTTTTGCGTTAGGGATATTTCATTTAATATATCACCTTCCTAATGTTGACTCATTTCACAAACGAAATAATAAGCGCTCTACTATATATTTTTCAATATGGTTTTTATTTACCAATTAATAGTTAATATATCTCTGTCGTGGTTTTTTGTCGGCTAGAATGCGTAGTGCTCGCGGGTGATGATTTTTGTGATGTACTTATAGTATAATTATAAAAAGTTTTCGTGCATATAATATTCCGAATATTTTTTAAATATTTAAACACTCTGTAAAAATTCTTTCGGAATATTCGGAACATTTGGAATACAAATCGAATCTTTTTATGAATTGTTTTCACGAATGTGTTAGCTGAAGATTGAAATTAAAATAGCAATTCTTATTAATTTTCAAAAGTTAATTTTCAAATTTTTTTCTTTTGAACTTTTGTATCATTTTTTGTTGTCTTCTCCAATAATCTGCAAATTAAATTATTATTCTACTTAATAACTATAATAACAATTTTATTTTATTTAACTAATTTTATTTCAAAATAAGTAAAATATAATTGTGGAGAACAATTGTTCAATTCTGTCTCGTTAATTGACTCGGAAGTTTTGCGTTACAGATTAATCTCGTTAAAAGGATCACATAAAATAATTAATCTTGTTTTAATCCTCTCTCTCAGAGTAATCTAATTAATACCATTTATTTCAATTTATTAATTGCAAATCCAATTTAATACGACTCACAATTATAAGAGATGGCTTCCGGTTTAGTTTTCGATTTCTCGCAGATATTAAAGATGCTATAACATTCGATAATTTACATAGATATACATTTAGATTTTTTAAAATATACATTACGTACATATACATTAGATACACATTATATTTGTTTATATGTAATAAGTTCTCTTTAATAATTCTCTTTAATAATAATAATTTTAATTTTTTTCATTTAATAACCATAAAAGATATTATTTTTGTAGAAACTACAACAATATTACCATCACGTACAATATCAGATATCACGCAACTTTCGGGTAAGCGAAAGTTTTATTATTATAATATGACAAAAAATTATTACAAAATTATTTTCAATAGTTTCAATTGTAACTCAATTACTATAATTATAAAAAATAATATATAATTATTCAATGTAGAGAAATTCGAAATAACAACAGAAGCATTTTTGAGGCGAGAAAAAACACCTACAGATTTACCAGCGCCTACAACAACTCAATTTTATGATCATGGTAGATCAGGTAGATATATAAAATTAACTAGAAAATTATTTTTATGATAAAAAAATAAGAAAATAAATAGATAATTAGAATAAAATATTTTTGTTCATGTTCTTTGAGATTTAAATGTTCATGTTCTTTGATTATTCTACAAATTTAGAGGAGATTAGTTCCACATCTACTCGGGATCATTCAGTAAGCAAATTATTTGATAACTAAAGAATTAAAGAAATCAAATTCTATAAGAAATAGTGATTGTTAGTTTTTTTCAGGTTTTACCTACGGAGATTTTACCAAGTGAAAGTAACATATATAGTTCTGTGGCTATACCAGGACCACGAGTTCGTAAACTTATAGTTATAATAAATAGTTATGTGAAAAAGATATAACAATTTACAAGTATTTAAAAAGTAATATTTATAAATTAGGGTTCACCTGGTCGACCTGGAGATGATGGTCGTCCTGGCGATTCAGGATTTCCTGGACAACCTGGTACGCCTGGGATCCCAGGGCCACCTGGACCTCCAGGACCTGTACCTGATGTAAGAAATCTTTTTATAATTTAAAATTGTTTTTTTGTTTATTTATATTATTTAAAAAGTGATACGCATGAGTTATTTATTAATAATAAATTTATTAATGATTGAATATATGTATGTCGCATAATTAATATAATAATTTATTAATGTATTTAAAATATTGATAATAATAGGTATCTCTTTATTATCAACAACTGGCTTTGTCTCAAGCAAATGAAGATAAAGGTCCATCCGGTGCAGCGGCATCATTGTACGGACCAGAGGCATCTTACATTCAAACACAAGTAGGCCCGATGGGTCCGCGAGGTCCTCCAGGTAGACGATTCGATTTTTAATAATTTTTTCAATTTTATCTAAATAATCATTGACCTTTTAAATTATTTTAATAATTCTGTTTTAAATTATGTTTTTAATGTGCTATTTAAAAAATATATATATTCTATCTTTCAATTAGGTCCATCTGGTCCTCCTGGTCCTCAAGGTTTTCAAGGTACACGAGGTGAAACCGGTGAACTGGGTTCTCCAGGCCCTTCTGGTATGCCAGGTCCTAGGGGTTTACCAGGATTGCCTGGAAAAGACGTAAGATTATTTTTATATATATTTAATTTGTTTCTTATATTTAAAATTTATGTAATACTTTTACATTTATTTAATTTTATTTACAAACTACATATGTATACATAATTACATATTATATTTAAATAAAATATTTTATATTTTATTAATGATAGGGTATCAGTGGAGAAGATGGTGAAACTGGTCCATCAGGATCGCCTGGTGCTATGGGACAACGTGGTCTTCCAGGAATACCTGGGCTTCCAGGATTGAAAGGTCACCGTGGTTTTCCAGGTCTAGATGGTGTCAAAGGTGAGCAAGGAACTTCTGGTGAAAAAGGATCTATGGGTTCGCCTGGGCCGATGGGACCAGTAGGACCGATGGTATGTAAAAAATATAAAATATAAATAATTAGGAATAAATATGTGTATAATATTAAAATAAATTTATAAAAATATACTACTTAATAAAATTAAAACATCATTTGTTCTACTCTATAAAAAAAAATAGGCAAATTTCAAGATGAAATAACTTCATAAAAAGTTATCATATCAAAACGTTTAAAAAAAGTATTTTATAATTTGAAATCTCTACTTTTCAGATCGATATTTTTTGGTGAAATTCCACTGCACGAATTAAAAATTGCATATAAATGCGGTTACAGCATTCGAAAAAGTGAATCTTTATCTTTAATTTGCTTGTTTATTGAGCTCTGATTAACGATTTTTTTTCACTGAATTATTCAACATTAAAGTAAAAAAAGATCATTTTTCGAATGCATTTGTATGCAATTTTTAATTCGCACTGTGGAACTTTGAAAATGTCATTAAAAATTTTGAGATTTGATGCATCTTTATTTATATTTGTATAATTCTATAAAATATTAGTAAGATCGTTTTCTAAAATAATGATCTGAAAGATAGAAATTTTTCAAGCCGTAAAATGCTTTTTTAAATACTTCGATACAATGATTTTTCACGAAATTATTCCATTTTGAAATTTGCCTATTTTTACATGACAACAGGTAATGCTTTAATTTTGTTGAGCAGTGTATATTGTATTCTCATGACGTAATTTTTAATGAAAAACAGAGATAAAACATTTTTCTGTATAAATGTTGAATATTGTTGACACAGGGTCCAGCTGGACCTCGCGGTGAAAGAGGTAGAGAAGGTCCGTCGGGACCTCCTGGGTTGAGAGGCCTCGACGGAATTGCTGGGCCACCTGGGCAACCCGTAAGTAAGCTAAGCAATTATTACTTTACAATTTAGAGATTGAAATACTGCATATATTAAGATATACCTTGAGATTCTTTGAAAAATTTGTAATTTTTTACAAATATTTATGCATTATCTGATTAATTATTAATTATTTATCTAAATATATACTTTTCACATTTATTTAAACGTAATGTTAATATTGTTTATAGGGTGTTATAGGCAAACCTGGCTCACCAGGTTTTCCAGGCAATCCTGGAGTTAAGGGTGATCAAGGATCGCAAGGATCGACAGGAAACCAGGGTTTGCAAGGCCCGCGGGGGTAAGATAGTTTAATTTTCATTTAAATGAAGACATATATATATATATATATATATATATATATATATG
>NW_012130109.1:1345688-1347612 GCF_000143395.1 Atta cephalotes | reverse complement strand
ATATATATATATATATATATATATATATATATATGTTGCTGATTAGTTTTATGTTATATTTATTTGAGAAGATGGTTTTATTATTTCTTTATTTTAATTAATATTTTATAACAAAGGCGAAAGTGGCCGTCCAGGACAACCTGGTGAAACTGGTCCACAAGGTCCTCAAGGCAAAGATGGAATTCCGGGTGAAAAAGGAGCCACTGGAGCAATAGGACCCGTTGGTATGGTCGGGTTTCCGGGTGCTCGAGGTCAACCTGGAACACCGGGTAATCCTGGTATCCCTGGCGCCAAAGGAGCACCTGTGCGCATAAATACCAACAAGAAATAATTCAAGAAACTGTAAAAGTTATTTTTTATAAAACCTTAATGATATCTTTACAGGGCCTTCCTGGTGATAGAGGTTTGAAAGGAGATACTGGAGTGAAAGGTGATGCAGGAATGCCTGGTCCGCGTGGACTTCCGGGATCTCCTGGGAATGAGGGCAAAAGAGGCAAAAGGGGTATGCAAGGACCAATCGGCTCTGTAGGACCTCCTGGAGAACGCGGCGTATCTGGAGAACGTGGTTTTCCTGGATCAGATGGTCTCATCGGGCCTCAAGGTATTACTTATTGTATATTATATTACATCCCTGGCGAGACAAAAATTTTTACGAAAATTTTTACAGAAAAATTTAATCGAGACAAGATCTTAGAAATTTTTAGTTTTTCATAAATATTCGTAGAGGAACATAGAATGGCATTGTTTGGGGGCGAAAGATTTCTAAGTTTTTTCAAATAACATCACTTTAGATAGTGAAGATTCGTAGTCCTACTACGAATATCTATGAAAAACTAATAATTTCTTGTCTCAATCTATATATTTTTTCGTAAAAGTTTTTCCGCTAGGAATATATGTATCTACATATAAATATATACATATAAATATATACATATAAATATATACATAGAGAAAAAGCCCCTATTATGAGATGCCGAGTTCACTTTGGATAAATGCTAGAACTCTATGGGAAAAATTTAAAAAAATAATAGATCTTTTAAAGGGAATTTAATAAGCTTTAGATAATGTTATGTAAAATTTAATTCAAATTCAATTTTTTTTATACATTAAAGAATTGCAAAAAGTGAGCAAATCGCAAAGTCAAAAAATTATGCTCCTAATATGAGATGTTCCGAGAAATCGATAATAAAACGCAAAGTACATCAGTATTGCAATTAAAAAACTTTATTTAATGTTTCTAAAATAAACATAGCCAGTGCACATACAAAATGAGTATGAGATGTATGACTATACCTAGCTGACTCGTCTTTAGGTAGTTAAAGTGAAGCATCGTAGAAACAGGCACTCGATGTTTATTCCGAGTGTCCTTTTTATTATTGTATAATAACATTTATGTTTTAACAATTTTCGATTTTCACAGACATAGAAACAAAGGTTATTTTATATTAGAAATCTCTAAGTATCTCATATTACGATTTTCACGCCTTACGGTTTTACGATCATCAAACCTAATTTTTGTAATTAAGCAATTCAACATATCGCGTATTTTTCTATTAGTATGATCTTACTCTATCACCACATGAAGAATTTATTGCCAAATATTTACTTATTACGTAATAAATAAGATTTTAAAGCTTATCTCAATGAAATTTGAAGACATCCAAATTCTAAAATCTTTTTTTGCAACGACTACAGATATGACTTAATAATGAGTTTTCCACTAAATAATTTTTAATCTAAAAACAATAAATTCATGATGAAACCAATAGATAGCGTTTATTGGTTTAGGGGAAATGCCATTATATCATATTAGGCGCCTATCTCATAATAGGGGGCTTTCCTCTCTCTTTACACACACACACACACACACACACACACACACACACACACACACACACACACACACACACACACACACACACAC
>NW_012130109.1:1328242-1340091 GCF_000143395.1 Atta cephalotes | reverse complement strand
GTGTGTGTGTGTGTGTGTGTGTGTGTGTGTGTGTGTGTGTGTGTGTGTGTGTGTGTGTGTGTGTGTGTGTGTGTGTGTGTGTATTTTATCACACATTCGTACATATTTTATGTTTTAAAAACATAAAATATGACAATTATAATAATTATAAGTATAATAATTATCAGGACAACCTGGTGATCGTGGTCCTCCAGGAGCTATTGGATCAAAAGGTGCTACTGGAGATCCTGGACGACCTGGACCAGCAGGATTACAGGTATACAGTAATATTTTATCTAGAAATCATGATTTCTCAGTCAATTTGAATTTGAGCGAAAAAATACTAAGATACGTAACACATACTTGATGCACGTAAACAAGTACGTAGATCGTGCAATGATGTAGTAATACTGGACACATAATCGACGACAATATCTAATATAAGCAGTAGAATGCGATTCACATATTAATTTAATTTTATACATTGAGAAGAATTGTATTACAATATAATATTAGATAATATATATAATACAATATATATAATATATACAATACATATATATATATATATACATATATACATATTAATATATATACATTAATGTAATATTTCATAAGAAAAATATATGTAAGATATGGCATTCAAATATCAGCCGAGCTTGAATAGTTTCATTTTAGCTTTTGACTTGTTGAATTTCATTCTATCGAGCCATACAATATAGCATTTTTATAGTAAAATTTTAACATATTATGTATTGTAAAAGTATTATATTTGATATATAACTATTGAATAAAAAATTCAGGGTGCACGTGGTTTAATGGGTAGGCCCGGAGCCACCGGGAAACCAGGTAATCCTGGGGAACGTGGAATTCAAGGTGCGGATGGCAAGCCTGGAGAACAGGGACTACCTGGTCTGCAGGGTCTACCAGGACCAATAGGATCACCAGGAGAAAGAGGATATTCTGTAATTGCTTAATGATTCTTGTAACGAGTATACAGTAACAAATATAATCTATAATATAACTTGAACATAAAAATATTTTTGTATACAATATAAAAATAAAGCTTAACAATGTAAGTATTAATATAAACATTAATACTATATTATCTCTAATGCTCTGATATTTTTCTCAAACTTTTATTCTATTAGGGAGAACGTGGAAAAGATGGTGAGCCTGGCAATCCAGGTTCACCTGGTCCAAGAGGAGATACTGGTAAAGAAGGACCTCCAGGAGTAGCGGGTCCACCAGGCCCATCAGGAAGCGACGGCGCACGAGGTCTTCCGGGGCCCACTGGCTCTAGAGGTTTTCAAGTACGCAACGTAGAAACATACTGTAATTCTCGTAATGTAGAGGATAAAATATAATTTATTAAATAAAACATGTGCTTGTACATATAGGGTCTTCCAGGTGCCGCAGGTAATCCGGGTGTTCCAGGCAAGGACGGAGAAGCAGGAGTACAAGGACATCCCGGTCCGCCGGGAATGGTCGGCGATAGAGGCGAGCGAGGATTTCCGGGAGAAAGAGGACTTATTGGACCTCCAGGACCTATAGGACCTAGAGGAGAAACCGGAACACAAGGCTCTGACGGTCTTATTGTATGTCTTATATTTCGATTTTGGGCATTCATATTGTCTGGAGATGTGTTCCAAATTAAGCATGAAGCGCATGATGTATCATTTATCTCTGTTGCACACTTAATTATAAAAAAGAATAAAATAATGGTACATCATGCGCTTCATACGTAATTCGGAACGAAGTATATAAAAGCTCGTTCACAAAGTTACAACAAATTAAATCTATAATTGGCAAATTTTATTTCTTAATTATAAAAATTGTTGTATTTGTTTTTATTTTTATTCTTTAAAAAATTAATTTTATTAAAAATAATAAACTTTTAAATTTAAATGTAATTTTATATTTAGTGAGAATTCTCATGAATTATTGATTTGATTCAGATTTTAAACACTTACATTAGCGTATGATAGATCATATATGTATATTGTATGATAGATCGTATATGTATATTGTATACTGCTTAAAAAAATTATGCGTAGAAAAATTTTGGGCAAAAATTGGCCAACTTTGAATGATAATTTTGCGAAAAGTTATCATAGGATAATGTTTTTTTTAAATTAAAGCTTGAACTCTCTACTTTAAGACGCTATGGCCAGATTTTAAATTTAATGCACTGCAATTCTCAAAATATGAGGGTGTATTTGTTATATTAAAAATTGTAAAGTTTGACGGAATACATGAACTTTGTAAAATTTTTTGGGGGAATATCATTTGCAGTAACATAAAGTTTGAATTTTTTTTTAATTTAAAAAAAAGAGCTGCGATTTTTTTTTTCGCAAAGTTACAGCACTTTAAAATAGCCCTCGTATTTTTGACATGCAATACTGACATTACCTGCGTTACCGAATATGTATCATGATGAAATTGCTGGATGGATTTTGCACATTATATTTCTGCGTGTATGTAAATTTCAGAAACACAATGTGCAAAATCCATCCAGTAATCTCGCTGCAGTACATATTCGATAATGTAAGTAATGTCGATAGTAAATGTTAAAAATGTGTGGGCTACTTTAAAATGTTGTAACTTTGCAAAAGAAAAAAATACACAGCAACTTGTTTTTTTTTAATTAAAGGGGAAAGTTCTTTATGCCGCTACAAACGGCATTCCCTTAAAAAATTTTAGAAAGTCTGTGCATTCCATCAAACTTTACAATTTTCAAAATGACAAACACATCCATATTTTTTATATTTTAGAGTTACATTGGTAAAGCTGCATTAAACTTAAAATCTGGCCATAATGTCTCAAAGTAGAAATTTCAAGCTTTAATTAAAAAAAAAACATTATTCTACGATAATTTTTTGCGAAGTTATCATTAGTTATCAAAGTTGGTCAATTTTTGTCTAAAATTTTTCAATGCCATAATTTTTTTAAGCAGTATATCATTATGAGAAATATATGTGTAAAGTTTATGCATTTATATATTATTCCAGGGTTTACCAGGATCCAAAGGAGACAAAGGAAGTTTCGGTTCACCGGGATTATTAGGACTTCCTGGCGCGAGAGGATTACCCGGAGAACCTGGACTGAAAGGAGAAAGGGGCACAATCGGACCAATCGGACCCGAAGGTCCCTCAGGTAGCATTATATGTTATTTATAAATTAATTAAAAAATTTAAATTAATTTTAATATAAACAATTACAATTTGAAATAGACTAATGAGAATAAATCTAATTAAATAAGAGAAATGCTATTGTTCGATTGTAACAGATCATGATGATCAAATGTTTCTGTATGAATTTATATACATAAATAATTTTGCAAACCGTGCATCGAAATCTTTTTCGATCTTAAAACATAATCATGAACAGAGAATTAGAATAGTAAAATATCATATACTAAATTGACAAACAATTTAATAATTTTTAGTGCTGATAATAATATAATCATATTATATTAAAAATAATTTTTCAAAAATTAATACTTTTTTATTTAAATATTATAGGACATATTGGAGAGCGTGGTCCACAAGGAGAAGTTGGACCTCCTGGCTCTCCTGGAGAACCAGCTGAACGAGGTGATCCAGGTCCTCCTGGTCTCATTGGTGAGCCTGGAGCTCCTGGTAATCCAGGAGAAAGAGGACCTCATGGATTACAGGGCTCACAAGGTTTTCCAGGCCCACAAGGGTTAATCGGACTTCCGGGTCTGAAAGGTGATCGTGGATATCCGGGTTTAAAGGGAGAACAAGGAAATCCGGGACTACCTGGTAATAAACAAATAATAAATAATTCTAAATTGTTAATAATTAACATAATTGTAATTTATGAAATATTTTATGTTTTTATTATATATAATTGCTATGTATTACATACTATTATAAATTATACTAAGATGATTCATATCAAAGTGATTGATTTAATTATTATTAGCGAAATTTAAAAGTATATGAAAAAGTATAGTTATATCAACGTATTCAATACAAAGGGGGACATCATATAGTGGAAACAATTATTTATTATAAGTGGAGGCATTGGAAACATTCAAGATCAACTTCATTTTTTTTTAATGGAATTTTTTTAATGGAATATGAATTTTTTACACAATATGATTCCTCTAATTACTTTACATATAAAAGTATTAAGGTAGAAAATCAATCACCATATTAGAAAATCAATAATTTGTGAGATATGTTATACTTTATTCTGACATAAATATACTTTATTTCTGACGTAAAATGTTAAATAATTAATGAATTATTAATTTTTTGATAATCACACTTTAGTACTTTGTAACCGTACTTAGCATGGCATAACTTCATCGCGTTTTCTCACACAAAAATATCGAGAATTTGATCTTCAATGTTTAAAAAAAAAAATATCGTAATTAATCTTCAAGTGACCGCTCAACTAATGAACATCAGACACAAGAAAGCGTATTCTTGCTCGATATTATAGATAATTTGAAAATTGATATTCTTTTGCAATTAAGATCAGATTGAAGATCCTTAAACAGGACTTTCTCTAGCGACGGAGGCAAACCGATTGCTCAGCTAATGTAATCAGTGGGTGATTCGTATGAGTGGGAAAAGTCAGAGGACGAGAGAGATAGAAGATATCGATCATCACAAAATTACATATAACAAATAACAATATTGTATTTGAGAATTACGCGATACAAGACGTTGATTATAACATACGGATCTCGCACAGTTGAATCAAGATTCTCGTTCTTAAGATTATTTTTCGCTCAAAGATTATTTCTCGACTTAATTTCCGAATGAAAGCGAAAAGTTCATGTAGCAACTAATCGTTTCAACCCGAATAAAGAAGACAATAAGACACACTTGTCGTAAGACCGTTTATAATTACACGTAATTACAAGAAACGACGACATGATTTACTTATGACGAGAAGAGCAACGCTAAGAATTGTTAATTGCGATACAGAACGATTTAGCTGGATGGTACGCAGCAGCTGGACTCTCGATACTCGAACTGTTTTTCCCTTTGAGGAATAAAAGTATATTTATTGCGCGTTAAGCGTGACCCATTCAGATTTCGCGACACGCTATTGGCCATATATAAAAAAATAATACTCGTCTCCAAAAATTCGCCTCCTCAATCAGATATCTGCTGGTATAGACTCCTTGAAACAATGGCTGTGTTCAGTAGAGAAAGCTTTACAACTGTTGTAAAATTTTTCAGTATGATTTATATTTAGATCCATAATAAACCAACAATAAAAACCAATTATATTGAAGAATTTTACAACAGTTGCAAAGCTACTTTCTCTGTTAAACGCAGCTAATGACTTATACATTTATACGGCACACTTAATCGGGTTTAATAATATCCATAGTTATGAAATTGGCTAATCGTTCCATTCTTCCAAGGAATAGCTATGATTAATACAGATAATATCCGTAATTTGATCCAATTTCATAACTACGGATATTATTAAACTCGATTAAGCGTGCTGTGTAACAGAGGTCAATGTCTTCGGAATCCTCGACATCTGCAATCAGCTTGTGTCACAACCAGTTAAAATGTATTATACAGATGAACTAGTAAAGTAGGAGACACACAGAGACCTAATCAAAATTAGGTGGAATTGGATCAGACCCTAATTGATCTAATTTCGATTCTCGCGACCCAGTGAATAGCGTGAATCCATGATGTAATCGCGTGACTTTTCGCGATATGGTGCGGGTTCAAATTGCTGGGCAGATTATTATTCTCTCTTATTTTCTCTTATTTTCTTACATGGGCGACTCCTCATATGATCTTGAGTTCATATGTCATTGCTCGCTAGAACACAGTCCATCTTCTGCGGTGCTGCCTTCGAATCCTCCGTTGTTTCCTTAAAGAGAATTTCTGGATACTTGATACCTTGTTATGACGTTGTCTTTCTTTACAAAATTGATTTTTTTAAGAAAATTTACAAAATTTCCTTACAAAAGTATCTTCTTCTTTTTTGATTTTGAATGGTCCTGGTCTTCTTTTCGAGGTTCACTTAGCTAGTTTTCTTCGAGATGTGGTAAACAAATATAAAAATTGGAATGCAATCCACCTCGAACCGAGCAGGTGTAGCAAAAAGAGATAATGCAATCAAAATGAAAATGGAAAACAGCTCTTCACTGGGGCGACCTGTAACCACGACGAAGGGACTAATAATGTGATACAATTGCATAGTCAAAGCCGGCCACGCTTTTCAAAAATATAATTGAGATGATGCAACATTCGAAGCGAAACAAGATTCGCATTCGATCTGCTTGAGTGCATCCATGCGATTAAAATTGGTGTCAGTAGTACAAGGCATCACAATCAATGGATGCGAAAAAAAAAGAAATATACGATCCCGTCTGTGAGTGTTTACTGCTATTGGATGATCTAGAAAAATACACCAATAGCAGCGAATGTTCATGGATCCGCCCCGTAACAGTTAAGTCTAATGAACGCAATCTATAATATGTGCTATAAAATTTGTCACGTCGCATTTTCCAACATGTTCCTATCATAGTTCTTACTCACTCCAACAGGCATTGGAGTGAATAAAGAATTATAGTAAAAGCATATTGGAAAATGCAACGTTAGCAAATCTATAATACCATTTTTTTTTAGATAGTTTGGTTAATAATTTTGATAAACATCATGATAAAAATGAAGATGAAAATGATAACTTTAAAAAATGTTTCACTTATCTATTATTTGGTATAAAATTTTATATGGAGAATACTTTTATATTCAATAAAATAAAATCGGAAAATTTGTAAATCCTTAAGAGAAAAAATGAAATTTTTTTCTTAAGATTACGATAAGAAGAACGAAAAAAGACTAAAATTGATGATGTTCACTCAATTTATGGCTTATATGAAGATTTTTCGATTTTCACTGAAAAATAACGATTCATCATAACTTTAAATGATTTTCTCAGCACATAATTTTTTTTCTTCGTGATTCTATAATACATTCCAAATATTAAATAGAAAACACTACATGAGCCAAATTAGAGGCAAAGAATAGTGTTACTCGTTAGTCATTTTGAGACAAAAATTTTAGTACTAAAATGTCAAGATTATAGTTTTTGAATTATAAGCATTTAAAGTTAGCGAATTATATCGTCTAAAATTTGCGCGTTAAGTGTGATTGACATTTTATGTTGTAAAATAAAATATCAAACACACCTAAATGCGTGAACTTTAAGTGATTCGCTAATTTAATTCAATTCGCTTATAATTCCAAAATTATTGCAGCCTCGACATTTTAGTATTAAAATTTTCGTTTCAAAATGACTTTAGGAATCTATTATTAGTAAGTGTTGCGGTACACCTGAGACATCCTCTGCAATAAACTATATATTTTTAATATATTACATACGGATACTAATAATACATAATGAAATTATTTTTTATTTACAAATGAGGAAGGTAATATTTCACGTGCACATTTTATTTTTTTAAAACATGTATTATGACTCCCAGTTGACGCGAATCAGCGAATTGCGAGTATCTAAGAGAGATTATCAGTTCTCAATAACAGTTAAATTACGATACAATAAAATTACGAATAGCATGGGTTCAAATTAATAAAAGTTTTTATTATATATGAATTGATTAACAGGTAGTCACGGCGAGATTGGAGCACCTGGACCTATTGGAGTTACTGGTGCTAAGGGAATCAGAGGTGATCCTGGAGTACGAGGTGAACCTGGTTTAATGGGCCCACCTGGTATTATAGGACATGTTGGACCATCAGTAAGTCATTAATCTCCATGAATCATATTAAATTTTAATAAACAGATGTACACGCGCGCGCGCGCGCACACAAACACACACACACACACACACACACACGCACACACACACACACACACACACACACACACACACAACACAAAACAAACACATACATACACGCACACACAAAAAGCATATTGTGAGATAATTAGAACATCGGAGATAAAAGAGTAAATAAAGCATTGGATTATTACTAAAAATATTACAGGGACCACCTGGAAATATAGGACCATCTGGTGCTCCTGGATTGCCTGGTGTCAAAGGTGATGCGGGCGATACTGGACGTCCTGGAAATCCAGGTCCAATTGGTAACCCTGGTCTACCTGGAATCGATGGAATTAAAGGCGAAAGTGGATCTCCAGGCTCTCAAGGACTAACAGGTTCTCAAGGACCTCAAGGTCCGCCTGGCGAAAGAGGTTTACCGGGCCTACCTGGTTCCCCTGGTCCTATAGGGAATAGAGGATTACGCGGAGCTCCCGTAAATAAAAATATACACTTAAAGAAACTTAAATATACACTTAAGTTACACTTAAAGAAAGAAACTTATTGGACTGTATATGTGAATACACAACTAATAAGAATTAAAAACCTTTAACCTCGAAGCTGGGGTGAACTTCCGAAAACGTCAGACGTTCAATTGTCACGAATTTTGGCAAAAATACTCTAAATAAAAAAAAACTCTAAATAAATAATCAAATGAATGTCCTTAAATGGATTTTCATTGACACAAAGATTTGAAAATCGGGCGTCTGACGTTTTCGGAAGTTTATCCCGAAGCGTTAAGTGTTCAAATAATTCAATACTACAATAATTCAATACATATCATCATAAAAATTGCACGCCAAATTGATTTTCTAGACTTTTAAAACGCAATTTTGACAGAATTATAGTAGTAATATCATAATTTGATGCTCAAGCAATTTGGATTAAAAAGATTTTAATAATTTATTTATAAATTTATTAAAATCTATAAATAATTTTATTGTAAAAATATTATTTCGATCAGGAATCGGACCCGAATCTCCCTCTTGCCGGATGAATATCCTTAGGCACCGAAATTTGATAGTCTGTGAGGACAGTTGTCCGGCAAGCGGAAGATTCGGCAATATATTCGGTAATAGTCATGATGACGTATGATAGTATCGAATTATTTAACCACTTATAGCTTTGATCGTTAAAGCTTATTTCTTATTATGTAGTTATTATGTAGTTATGAAATAGTTTAATACAAAATAATTTATTTTTATTACAGGGTGAAATAGGACAACCTGGAAAAACAGGAGTGGAAGGTCCGCCTGGACCTCCTGGATTAATAGGTTCTCCAGGTGCTCCAGGTCATACAGGAGAAATAGGACCGGAAGGACCAATTGGAAAACCAGGTCCACCAGGTATAGGAGGTCGACCAGGTGATAAGGGACCACCTGGAGTACCTGGTGCTGCAGGACCATCAGGTCCTCCTGGATTATCTGTACAACTTTTGTTTTATCTTTCTTTGTATAAACAAAGTAATAATAATTATCAGTAATAGTTTATTCCTCTCCTTTTAATAGGGACCACCTGGACCTACCGGACCTACCGGACTTACTGGAGAACGTGGTCCGAAAGGTGAAACAGGGCCGCAAGGTGTAGAAGGTCCACAGGTAATGGGCTTTCAACTAACTTAATGTAATTCTGATAAGTTTGAAATTAATTAAAATTAAAATTTAAAAAATTAAATTAAAAATATTAAATTAATTTTATACATATATAAATCGATTTTTAAAAATAAAATTCTTGTAATAACGATATAATTTATGTAAGAATTTCATCTTGAGCACACATACACATGTTCTAATATTTTCAGGGGCCACGAGGAAAACCCGGCCCAGCAGGTCTTGAAGGTATAAAAGGGGATCGCGGAGAAGAGGGACAAAAAGGAGCTAAAGGACATCGGGGATTTACTGGTTTACAAGGATTACCTGGATCTCCTGGTTTAATAGGAGAAAAAGGTATACCTGGTCTACCAGGACTTCCTGGTAAAGACGGAGAATCAGGTATTAGAGGTAATCCTGGACGAGAAGGCAATCCTGGTCCTACCGGACCTGTGGGAAATCCTGGATCAAGAGGTCCACCTGGGGAAGAAGGTCGCCAAGGATCACCGGGTCTTCCAGGACCTCCTGGACCACCTGGTCCTCCTGGAGAAGTGGGTTTCGGTTACGATGCAGCGTCTTTAGCAGCATTTATAGGTATGGCTATAATTAGTCCAAATTCTACTATATTTTTAAAAAAGTTTATTACATGAACATTATATAAAAAACTTCTAAAGAATATCCAGAACATCATCTAGATAAATTTAAACGTATGTTTAGATTTTTCTATATTATTTAAATTTTTAATATATTAAAAATAATTGAATGAAAAAATTTACTTTTATTTAAATTATAAATTATTATAGTTAAATAGTGTTAAAAAATTATTTACTGTATAGGACAAGGCCAAACCAAAGGACCAGATCCACTTGGAGATGAACCACCAAGAATATTTAGTAAAGATATCACTGAAAAGGAACGAAGAGAATTACTTTTGAAAGCATACGAAAATTTAAAATTGTCGTTCCAAAAATTGATGAAACCGGATGGTGAAAAGAATTCGCCTGCTAAAACTTGTCGAGATCTATTTGCCGCTTACCCGGACAAATTATCTGGTAAATTTAAAAAATCATAGTTACAATTATAACTATTCTTTATGCTTATTTTTCAAACTTTGTTTTTTTCAATAATAACAATAAAATATATAAAATTATATAAAATAATAGATATATAAAATTAATTAAATTTCTTTTTAGGAAAAATCTTAGTTAAAAAAAGTTTTAATTGAGAAAAGCGAATATTAAAAGTGACAAATGTATAGTATTAATACACATTCTATACTTGAGTATTTAAATAAATTTTTGCATTAACAGGCGAGTATTGGATTGATCCAAATGAAGGAGATATTCGAGACGCGATTTTAGTGTATTGCGATGCTGAGAAACGTGCAACTTGCATTTTACCAAATCCATCGCGTTCACCAGAGATCACTCACATCACTGATCAACAGGAAACCTGGTTGAGTGAGATAGATAATGGCATGAAGGTTGTATTATATTCTTTATACTTTATACTATTTCTAATTCCGCTTGTTAATTGTTGCAACAAAAAATATACAACGCATTACTAGATAAATAATGATTATAAAATAAATTTAATTATTTCGTACAGATTACATATAAGGCAGATAGTAATCAAATCGGTTTCTTGCAATTGCTCTCGAAACATGCGAATCAGAACATCACGTATCATTGTAAAAATAGCGTGGCTTACTTTGATTACGAAAAGAAAACATATAAAAGAGGCTTAAAGCTTTTAGCTTGGAACGATATTGAATTGATACCGCGAGGTAATCAGCGTCTTAGATATGAAATGATAATGGATGAATGCAGGGTAAGTCAATTTTCGAGCGCAATAGTTTTAATACTACCAATCTATTTGTCAGACGAAGACTTTTTTATGGAGGGTTTTATGGGGCTTTCCACACCCAGAGCTCAGAGCTCCTGTGGGTATTGAATTCCACACTCGAAATTCGGGCTAAAATGGGGCTATTAAAAAAAATGTATATTAATTTTTGACAATTTAAAAAAATTTTGAGTGATTTGATGAAAAACAGTATTTGTGACTAAAGTGTAGAAATATATTTCATATTCATATACAATAAAAGATAAAATATTTATGTTATTTTGAAATCACCATCCTCCGCCCGTTTGAATGATTCCCAGAAAAGTAAAAAAAGTCTCCGTCTTTGCTATTTAGATACTCCATTTTCATTTTTAAAACCGATGTTTATAAATAGTCTTAACATTTCAAAATTTGATGCTTTATTGATTTTCCATTTTTATAAATAATTATATTTAATGTATTAATTATTAATGTATTAAATTTGACTTAAATCATAAAATACAGATGTTCTAATTTAAGAAATACTAAATATATAGAAAGAACGTAGAAAATAAACAAAATACACATGCACACGCGCACACACA
>NW_012130109.1:1319507-1328222 GCF_000143395.1 Atta cephalotes | reverse complement strand
TTATATACACACGACAATATTACATTTTAAAAATAGTTTTATATGTATTTTGTACTCCGTAATTTATTTGTGTATTTATTAATTCGTAGGTTTATCGAAACAAATGGGGTAAAACTGTTGTTTCGTACGAAACGGATAAACCCATAAGACTTCCTATATTAGACGTGGCTCTACGAGATATTGGAAAACCCGAACAGAGTTTTTCTATTGAGATCGGTCCAACTTGTTATGCTTAAAACAAAGTATGATTTGTGACATTACTTTATGTTGTAATTTTCCATTTCTTAAATATTTGCCTTCCAATTTTAAGGAATAATTATATACACATACATAATATACACATGCATGTATATTAATTCTGTCTAAAGTGACAAATACTAAAAAATTGCTAAAAACAATTACTCAAAATGTTAGATATTTAATTTGTAATGACTTTGTGTATGTTGCTATTTTTTATGCAAATTCTCAAGCAGCGGAGATAATTTAGAAATATATTGGATTGAGTAAAAAGTAATTCCATATTTTTATGTCAAATATTGTTCATACAATATTTTCGATAAAAATGAACCAAATTTAATTAAAAAAAAAGAAAAGGATTTAAAAATTTGAAATCTTTCCTTTCGAAAAGTCAGATATTTTCTAAGTTTATGTGAGTTGAGTAATTTTTACATGTGTATAAAAAACTACGAGTTGAAAAAGTGGAAAATGTTCTTCTCACATTGTGGATCTGTCACGTGCCCAAAAAAAATTTGAAAAAACTTTCAATTATCTAATGAAAAAGCTTAAAGTTTTCCCTAAAAAATTATTAAAAAATGATCCTACATGATTTTGTTATACTGAGTTACTTGTGGATTATATAAAGAGTATTCTGGCTTTTGTTCCTAACTCCGTTAAAAATCATCGTGCTACAATTAAAAAAACAGATTCTTAAAAAGCTAAAACTTTACTCTATCAAATCATATAATTAATTAAAATTTATTTTGTGTTTAAAAAAAAATTATTTTATTTCATTCATCAAAAAGCAGAATGAACTTTTTATTCAAATCAATATATGTAGATATATATGTTTAACATAATTATTTTTAAATTATATTGCATTTTTTATTTCTAGGATGAACGCTAAATTAAAAAAAGATATGAAATTTGAAAAGATATATCGCTCGGATATTTTAAAATCAATTCGAAAAATTCTCGGAGTATTTAAATATTTTTCAATCAAATATTAAATACCTGAGTATTTATACGTAAAAGTATCCGCACAATAACCAATGGATTTACTGAATACGCACTATGCCAAAGTATTGTGTACATAATGATAAATAAGTTTCATATATGTATAAATACACCGTTTATTATTCCGTTCAACTATTTAGGAAAAATAAAATTGTGCATTATCAAAGTTACACTCATTCAATATTCTATTCTTACCTATTATATTATCTTATTGCTTTATATGAAAGCATTTTCCAGCATGTAATTTCTTCTGCCAATTTATAAAGTTTTATATTTATTTTTTCATTTGAAGGCAGAAGTCAATTTTTTAAATTTTATAGCTTTCTAGATAACACGAAGTCTAAAATTGTGACATAAAACGTCTTTAAGTCGTCTTTTACAAAATTTTTAGCAAAAAACGTTTTATGACTCGATTTTAGACACCTTTTATTGCCTGGCTTTTCTTTGAATAAGATTTATTATAATTCATTATTAATTCTATGTATTTCTCGCTTCAAAATATAATTTTATTATTTCAACGCTACATATTACATTGAACAATGATTTTCCTGTCGCATATAAAGATTAACAATATATAATGGAACATGATTTTTTTAATTAAAAAGAACAAAGTTCTTCATTTATCATTCTTCTTTCATTCTTTTCTATCTTTTTTTTTCGAAATATGAACGAATGCTTATTTCATTCTCACAATCAGTACAAGAAATATATGAAAGAATATACTAAAAGAAATATTCATTTTAACTAAAAGTACATCATGCAATATATTTTATGTGTAAACTATGTTATCTACTGAATAAGTTCCATTTGATCACGAATCCGACCATCCCAGCAACGTATCTATATAGCTATATAGCTATAATAGCTGCTACTGTTGACGCATGCGTGAATGGAACATTCCTCACATCAAATACACCGACCAATGCTGTATCAAAACAGTTTGGCACCCGGTATGAAAAATCTGATATGTATAATATATATATAAAATTTTATAAAATCTATATTTACAGTTACTTTCTTGAATTGAGGCTTCATTTTATTCAATATAGTGTTGTGGCAAAAATATTTCCAAAATATTATTTATTTATATCTTAACTGCTATATATTGTCTAGTACACATATGCACATATATATATTTTTAGCATTATTAAAATGTATCATAAATATTGCTATATATTAATAAAAAAGACAAAACTCGGACCTCCTTTTTACTTATATTAAATATTCTATACAATGGTTAGATATTATCTATAAATTATGTGTGATACATAATTTATAATTATAATTTATAATCATATTACAACTCTTTTTATGATATAAAATATTGTTATGGCTATGTATATTAAGACGAACAAATTCAATATTTGATGTCATTCTCTACTGTGCGCTATTCATGCTGTGACAATATTTGATGGCGAAAGGAAGTAAGTGACAACTGCAAAGTGCGAGTGGCAGTAGGGCACCAATAACTCCCAACAGTCTCAACTCCCATCACTTCAGTCATGTTCAGTGGTTCAGTTGTGCTTTGAGCTCCGATCTATTCTATTGTTACCCGTCGTGTCTGGTGAAGAACGCGATTGAGATCATTCAGTAACGAAAGAAAAACGCGAATCTCAGCGTCAACGTCATCGATGACATATTCGCTCGTGGTTAATCAGATTCCCAGGTATGCATCTCATACCGAAATACACGTGGCAGTGTTTTCTGCTTCGACCGCGCGTCTGCCGGACAGCCGTACCTTTATCGATCCTTTAAAGCCGTTTTCGCGCGCAATTTTCCCACGGGCGACAAGTATGGGATAAAAGAAAAATTCGGTCGTGAGTTAATAAGATCGAAGTTGATCCTGTTCGAGTTCGTCTTCGAGTCGCCGCTGACTCGTAAATGAAAGCCTTTTACTGCTTATTGTGACGTCAGTAGTTCATTGTATTCAATCGTCATTGCCCTTGGCGACGAAAGAATTATTTGATCATTTCAAAACGATGCTGTTTAGAGCGGTAGATATATTAGATATGTCGTTTCAAAGAAATTTCAATTGCTATTAATTAAAAGCATTTAGCTTTTTTAATAAAAATATTTAGAATATAATATAATATTGTATACAATTTATATAATTGTAATATTACATAATTGTAATAAATATTTAATATAACTTAATTATAATTTATAATAAAATAAATACAAGAAATAATATATATTGAATAAGAAAGATTCATTGAATAATTACAATAATAAAATCGCGACGATTAATGACGTCTGTGAAAGAAATAATAAGTTTGTAATTGAAAAAAAACATAATTTTCTTCAATGTAACTTTAACAATAAATCAAACTGTCATTTGACGACGTGATGTTTACCGCTACATTGACATATCCGGTTTTGCAGTGTAAATTGACTCATAAGTGATAATGTGTACTATGTTCTGTATAACAAACAAAATTAGAAAGACAACTCTGCCAAATTCAGAAAATTCACGCATGTCATAGAAGAGGTGTGACTTATCAATCTGTTGTCAGACTATTCATAAATACTATAATGAAAATACGCCTCGAGTATATAAATTTATCTTACATGTAATTATACTTGTTGCCGTTCATCTGTGTGAAAGACATGCCTCTGTACGATATCAGATATAATTTTAGAATTGCAAACGTGACATTTTCGATACTAATAGGATTTTTTTCAAAAAAATAGAAGACTAAAAAATGCAGAATACTATTTCAGGGGAAAGCAATAACGAGAAAATATAATAAAATATAATAAAATTATATCAAATTATATCAAATTTTACGTTACACATATATAAATTCTAAATATAAAATTTTTACGAATACTGATAAATTATTTTAAAAGAAAACAATAAATTTGTTTCTTTTTAAGAACATGTATCACGAAAAATACCAAAAGTTATTTATAAATAAATTTATTTATAAATAAAAATTGCAAACTTATCATTGAATTTGGACACGAATTTTATTATTCGATTTTTATACTTTTTTTATAATTTTTTAAATAATTATTATCACATAATTAAAACATTACCATTAATGATGTAATATTTCTTGCAATTGTACGCTTATTGTGTAAATTAGATAAGATCGTATATAATTGCTTTTCGTAGAAGCGGAAGCTTGAACAATTCTTGAAATATCTAACATGATTCTTTGACGAAAATTCGAAAATTATTGCAAGTGGCGCAGTTGTAGAATTATCTGTCATAATTTGATCAATAGCTTTTCTTACGTGATTGAAATAATATATTTTTACAAAAATATCTGACAATATAGACAGTTGTGTGACGAGTGTCATAACGTGTCATGGAATCAGCGAGTTGTGATTAACTTTATCAACCGTCTGTAGATACGTATTGAAGTGATTCACACATTTGCAAGTTAAATAATGTTTGTAAATGTAAAATCTATCCGGAAGTTAAGACAATTTGAAGTAAAGTGCTTCCTATCATTGATAATAGAAATATCAGACACAGACAGCGATTAGTGGGAGATATTCGATAATAGAAAAATTTGTCAATATATAATATCTAATCTTCAAGGAACTTGGAAGAAAAAATTTAAATTGATTTTTTAAATTTAAAATTACGTTTTTTCTTTTTCGAATTTATTATGTTCAAATTTAAGTAATTTATATTTTTTTAAATGTTAATTTTCTTTGAGAAGTGATACACAAAGAATTAATGATAAAAAGAATATTGAAAAGAATATTGAAATTAATAAACGATAATGAACGATTACAACAGTTAAAAATAGCTTTTTTTTATTTATAACGTACGAATTAAAATATACGAATTAAAATTTGCAAATTATTGTTTTGTAAATATAGTATATTAGTAGTTATACATATGTAGGTATTAATAATTACTACTTTAGTGACTAATTACTCCATGTGGCATTTCTTATACTTGTTTACACGATTGTAATTAAAGACGAGGATTTGTATTTCCGTATGACATTACACAGCGCTTAGTAGACAATTCGCTTGATTTTATGTTTTTCTTATCTTGTATCTGATATATGATTATTAAACACAAGATTAAAAATGAGATAAAGAGATTTAGTGTTAAAAGTGTAGTGTCAATGAAAAGAAAACCCTACATAAATGTTTTGAGGGTATTGTATTCGTGGCGGAGGTTTATCGGAGGTCTATCCAAGAATGACAAATTTGGCAAACTTATCGCATTTTTCCGTATCACTTATGTCAATATTGCTTAATGTGACACATAATTACGTGATTTGTGTGATTTAAACTTCAGTTTTAAATATTTTCGTAATGCCTTACGATTTATTTTGCATACACGAACTATAATATTATTTTTTTTTATAAATTAATAAGTTTAGAAAAATTTAACAATCCTGTTCTTACTGAATATTAAATTTATGTTTGATATAATTTTCAGTGTTTGTCCATTATTTTCTTTATATTATAATAATCAACAAAGCAATAATTTCGAATACATTCGCTAATTCCAATTAACGTAAAATTTCTCAACTTACTAATTAAATAAAACTCGTAGTTTCTCAAAATTTACAATCGATTTTCAAATATTCCGTAAATGCGTTACACATAACATTGCGCAAATTCGAGTAATTCTAGTGTTGTGCTGAATTAAATGTAGAATATTACAAATAAATGCTAATATAGAGACTTTAAATTCTATTAAAAATTTACGAATTTACGAAAGATTAAATCATTGATTAATCTTATTACTGTAAAAGAATAGAAGAAAAAAATAAAAATATAAATTGCAAAAAAGAAAATAAAAACTTTATTTTAATATTGTAGTTTAAAATTAGAATGCGTTCTTAGAACTAATTAGAATAGAAACATAGATAAAAATTTAACATTACTTTTTTTTACATTTTTTTTTACATTATTTAAACATGTATTGAAATTATGTATTTAAATTATTTAAATCCTTAAATTATTTTATTCTTGTTCTTTGTGTCTCTCATAGCTAAATTTATCAATTTACAATTTTATTAATTTTGCGACTTTGATTCTTCTAAATCAATCAATTTGTTCTGATTCTTAATAGAAGATCTTACGTGAATTCTATAACTTTATCTCTCTTCTGTACTAAAAAATCCATTGATAAGAAAACAATTTAAATATAAGAAATAAAACGGATTATTATATAAGCTATTTATAAGCTAGATCATTAGCCAATTATTATTCACATCATATATAAATTATACAAATGAAATTTAAATGTTTTAATCTTGAATAAGATCATCTTCAATGAAAAATACAATATTATATTTAAAATTGTAATATCTGTACGCGTCACATATCTAATCCTATTAATTTTTTATGAATAACAATTTTGATGTGTCCAAAATTATGATTAGAGTTTTTTTTCATTCTTCCAATAGATCTCAAGAGTTATTACGTTACACTTTACTCTTAATAACTATTTTATTCATGCCATTGATAACACTTTTAATATCAAATTTATTTTTCATAAAATTTTAGAAAACAGTATCATCTAAAACAATAGAAAAAAAATTAATTTATTAAATGGAAGTAAGAACGAAAAATAAGAACGAAAAGATTAGTATTCATAATTCTCATAAAAAAATTTTTCTTCAAACATAATTCTGTTTGTAAAAAAAAATATAATTTGTTATCTTTCTTTGAGAAATTGACAATTAGACTCATAAAACCGATTAAGTTCCTTGGGTTCGCGCCTGCTCCAGTTTAAAGTTCACTTTGTCACTCCTCCTCGATCCAGCACGTGGTTATGCGACACAATATTGCACAACCTCGGACTTCGATATCGTAATTTAAATATAGAAATTACGGTTGGTGTACGTGATGCGAGCGTAATGGCGGATGCCGTGTGTTTTTCAGGCATCCTCGTGACCGGAGTATCCCGGAGGACCGTGTCAAGTGTGTCGACGTCAAACGCGAAGGTATAGCAAAGGTGGAGAAGCGTCATCACTGACTTCAAAACCCGCGGGACGATATGACGCAACGCTACCGACAGTGAAGTGATTGAACATCGAAAAGCGGGAAGCGAGTTGATTTCAGCTCAGTCACGAAGTCGACTGCCGATCGAGAATTCGTGCTTGGCAGCATTAAAGAATCGGACGTGAGAACCTTTCTTCCTGTTCGTTAGTGTTCTCACACTGATAACGTTTGCAACGTACATTTGCAGCAAATAGCGAAAATGGCTCTCTTCCGGAAGTTCAATGGTAAGTGCTGACTGATGATTATTATAACTGCATAATAAGCTATGATTTGATCTAATGTCTTACATTTTTCAATAATAAGCGATAGACATTGCTTCTTATTTATTGTCTTACATTTTTGTTGCTTTATAATGATATTTTTAGTTTTATCAATTTTTATTTTTATTATTCTATGTCATTCTTTAAATTAGGTTAGATATGTACTGATTTATTATTTTCAATTATTTTCAAATATAAAGTTTCTTGGAAATTAAGGCCCTATTCTAATATTTATAACTATACATTGGTTTCGTAAATACCATATGCTATATTATAAATGCAATTGTATAATGTATTTTCTATTAATAATAAAGTCGTAATACTACTTTTACATATGTAGAGATTATGTCAATCTATTAAGGGATGTATTTAGTATCTGTAATATTATTTAAATTATATCAATTTCAAGTTTTCTATGTTAAATGTTACGATAGGTCAGTATTCAAATATCTTCACCAATATATATATATATATTGGCTAATATTTCTTGGACGTCAGTAAACAAATTCCGAAGTTGCTCATATATGCTTTTATATAATTAAATATAGAATATGAATAATGATTCAAATAATTAACTTGGTTATGAAAAATTACAATTGCACATAATTAAAATGGAATTACAACTCGTTTCGTGAATCAATATTTCTTTTAATATGAGATATATGTGTTTTTATTTATATATCAATATATTTTAGAAAAATCATATAAAAAAAGAATGTATATTTCTCTCGACAAAGGCTCTGTAAAGTAATTTTCATAAATATCACATAATTATGCAGTATGCAAATTTACATTCTCTATTAATTACACAAACTTCCAATATGATAAGAATAATTTGAAATGATAAGCATTACATAATCGCGTGTGTGCACATTCATACAAAGATTTCAAGGAGCCAGTGCACAACATCAGGCGATATGACTTTGCGACAAGTCATTCGATCCAATGAAAATTCAAATTAGCAAACATTGCGCATCATATTAACTCGTCATGTGTAATGCATTAGTATTTTTCCGACAGTATTTTATCCAAGCATTTCTATTCAAGTCTTCAATTTTGTACTGTAACTCAAACTGCTTTCATGCCGTTCACTTTGTAAAAATAGACTTATGGAATAGACAAGTTGTTCGTCCACGGTCATCCAATGCTGGCACATCATCTATTTAAAAAAAAAGATGTGTGTGTGTGTGTGTGTGTGTGTGTGTGTGTGTGTGTGTGTGTAGTAATAGTAATTATT
>NW_012130109.1:1312345-1315854 GCF_000143395.1 Atta cephalotes | reverse complement strand
TTATATATATATATATATATATATTATATATATAATAATATATATATATATATATATATATATACATTCTTCGTCAAATAAAGTATTAAATGATAAAAAATAAAAAAATAGTTATAAAATAGTTATAAAATAAATAATTATAAAATAAACTAATGCTTGCATCTTTTATACAGGTCCAACTACCGGTGAAAGCAGTCGTTACATCTCCACCGTTCCTAGTATTATTGTGGGCCCACTTTGCAAACATGTGGGGTATTTATTTTATCGCTACAAATGGACCCAAATACACGTTAGAAGTCCTTGGTTTCAATATGAAATCGGTATGATTTTATTTCATAAAGATTGTTTCAATTTATAACATCATTTTACCTTATCATTACTGAAGACATTTCTAATATTTTTATGCGTAGGGTGGCGCAATAACTGGATTACCTTACATAGCTAGACTAGGTGCTGGAGTATTATTTGCAGCAGCAGGCGATTACGTGCGAAGGAAGAACTTTTTATCTTTAGGTTGGATAAGGAAAATATTTATGCTATTCTGTAAGTAATTTGAAACAGTTACGTTTCAATAGTTACGTCGTAATTGAGTTATTCAGATATATGTAAACAATTATTATTTAACCGATAATTTATAAATATGACTCACAGCTCACATGGGACCTGCAATTTGTCTGGTAATAATGACATACGTAGGTTGTGATGCCACAGCTGCGATAATAATGTTAATACTGGCATTGGCCTTCAATGGAGCCGCCTGCCAGACCAGCTTACAGAATCATCAAGACTTGGCACCAAACTATGCCGGTTCTTTATATGGAATTATGAACACATTTGGTAGTTTTCCTGGATTCATCATTCCACCCATTATTGGCGCTTTAACCAATGAAAGAGTATGTTATCTTTCTATATCAAAATTATGTTAAAAATACGAATAACTTTTCTAATTTATGAAAATGTGATTTATTAAAAAATATACCACAAGCGTGTATAAAGTTTATATATTTTTACATTTTTATGTATTTTTATTATTATATATTATTATATATATTATATATATATTATTATATATAATTGTAGATACTTTATTTGTATTATATTTTTAATTTTATTTATCTTTATTAATATATTATATTTTATACAAAAATTATATGCGTTTCGCAGATTATCTCCGTGTTCATTCTTAGAATATCAATGTTTCGTGAACATTGCAGCAGTTCACTTCATGAAGAGAAGCAACCTGATACTGAGCTATTCTGTGTGATTCTCTTTATATATGCTGTTTTTTGCAAAAAGGGAATTACTTGAAGGAACAACTTAAGCTGTGTTTCAAATTTATTGCCAGCACTGAAAATGCTACAGTTTACAGTGCACTATAAATTTTCAGTACTGGGTAGTCAATTTTGGAACATAGTCTTAGTTCCTCGTCGTGATGAAGTGAATTGCAATCTTCATGAAACGTAGGCATTCTAAAAATAAATTTCAACACGGAGATAACGCGAAATGCATAATTTTTGTATAGAAAGTACCCATGGAAGCATGGGTACTTTCTATACAAAAATTATGCATTTGCCCTCAAGAATAATATTATATTTTGTATTGTAGAACGGCGTGGAAGAATGGCGTATAATGTTTTGGATATCGGCGATAGTATTTACATCAGCAACATTTCTCTTTTGGCTATTTGGATCTGCGGAAATTCAGCCATGGAACGATTCGACTCATACTAAAGTGTCTACTGTTTCTGAAGAGGAAAAGCAGATAAACAATACGATGAAAGATGGAACCGATACGGAAATTGAGGAAAATGAACGTCTCTAGTGAATTAGGAAATAAAATAAAATGAAAAAGTCCACACAGCACAAAAAGGTTGTAGAAATATTTTATTGCAAGATTGTAATATTGCAAAAATTTTGTGAAATGTTACTGTTATATAATGATGCAACAATGTAAAATGTCAATTTAAAATATTGCAATACATTGTTGCAGCAATACAATATGTTACATTATAATTTTGATAATATTTTAAATGCATTATATCAAAATATTTTAACACATAACTTTTAAGAATATAAGTTTTTAAATTAATTTTTATATTGAAGAACCAAAAATTGTCAAAATATATCTCATTTACTTTCGTCTTAAAATTCAATTTTGAGTACTCATCTTTTCAAAGAATTGTTAAAATATAAGTAAAAAAAATCTCCTAATTTTTTGCCTTTTATTCTATCTTAAATAAATTTTTATTTATGAGAGAATAGAATTCCGTCACGTCCATTTTATGGCAGTGGCGCATATTAATCGCGGCTTAGCGTATTATTTTTTTACAATATCTTATATTATTATTTTTTTACAATATCTTTAAAAAGTTATTGCAACATTGCTGAAGTAATATTGCAAAAAAAATTTCACGATTGCACTTTAATATGCAATGTTGTAAAAATATTACTGCAAACTTCTGTGCTCTATGAGAATATTTATGTCTGTACAAAAAAAACTAATAGTACAATGTGTCAAGAAGAGAGTGCATAAAATTGCTGCAAAATTACCTCTCTATTAAAATGTCATACTTTATACACAATTACAGACCAACGTTTGTACAACTTCTAATTGTTAGATGCATAAAAAGATAATCGTTAGATCAATTATTATATCAAAACGTGAGACAGGAGAATTGAAATGATGTACAGAATATTCAATATAAGATACGGTCAACGTGATATTATAAATGCTTCGAAGCGTTCTTTGTGATTGGTCAATTAGTAAAATTCTTTTTTCTGATTGATCAATTAAATGCTTTGACCGTGCTCATAGAATGTTCAATACATTTAGAATATGCTCCAGTTACTGATACACGTTGCTAGAATATCACGATATATCTTTCATCAAAATCTGATTAATTTTTTTAGATAAAGAGTTATTTTTTCACTGCTCTTTTTTATTGTAACATATATAAGACTGTGGGAGTTAAAACTTAGATTTTATACACTATTCGTAATTTTCAAGCGTTTGTATTATTTTGAATGTTTAAGTATTTATATTTGATATTATACTTTGTCATACATTTGAGGACTGTCACGATCGCTATCATTAACTTATCCGGGAGAGGAGGGCTATAAACGTGGTATTCAAACAATGTAATATATTGAAATGTAAGAATACTCTGTAGTGCATTTTTTGATTTCGTGCCAAAGTACACGTATGTTGCTCTCATTCAACATTCGACGAAACTGTCGATGTATTTAATACTAGATTGAGGAACCTTGACATTGTTTTCAAGCTATTAAATAGTTTAGATTACTCGATATTACAAATACATTACGCTTGATACATCATATGAATTTATATGATACATTTTATATATATATATATATATATATATATATATATATATATATAGTATGTGTGTATATAGTATATTATTCTTGTTATACGTACTAATTACTTTGTAGAGTACTAGTTTATAGTACTATAGTAATAAATAAGTTTGGACTAACAATTAAAGGTTT
>NW_012130109.1:1309411-1312325 GCF_000143395.1 Atta cephalotes | reverse complement strand
TAATAATATAATTAAACGTAAATTAACTAGTATACTATAAAGACTATNTATATATATATATATATATATATATATATATATATATATATATATAATATTATACTATATAATACATATATAATATACTATTTATTATATTATATATATATATGTATACATATATACATATGTGTGCTATGAAATATATATGTGGAAAAGATGAAAAAATATCTATACATATAATACTAGACAGTGAACTATTGATTTGATTCTATTTATCGTATTCTGCAATTATCAGCAATTCAAAACTATGTGCAATCGTTAATATAAGAGAGAAGTAAAGTTCGATTAGGCATGTAGTTATATGCTATAACCTTCTGAAGTAATGCGTCAATACTTTACCTTGGGATTCTCTTGAAATATGGTCAGGGTTGTTTACGAATTGCATCTGAATTAGTTTTGTAGTTTAAAACACAACATATTATTAATCATGTGTTTTGGTAAAATAATATATATGTTACATTACAAAATTGTAATAATAAATGAAAGGATAATGAAATTATTATATAACATTAATTTATTAAAACTAAAATAATTTAATGAAAAATGACAGAAATGATCTTTATATAAATCTTTATATAAATTGTATCTTAGAAAATATTTTTTAAATTTTATTTTGTATATGGAGTTCTTGTTTTTTTAATGATGTGATGATGTATCGCAAAACAATTACTCAAATTGCATCTGCACTTTTGTTGGATATTATGTACTTAATGAAACAAGATTTATTGTCGAAGATCATCGTTCATTTTTCATTTAAGATTATTAAGTATTACGTGCCGATTCAAAGGTTATTTTCGATTTTGCGTAGTGGAGCGAACAGAAGTGCTTCGCATTATACAATGATTACTCTTGTATTATTCTGGCATGAAATATACACAAGTACTTTAACAAAAGAAATTAATAGATATTGCAAAAACTTTATTAATTGCAATAATAAATAATAATAATAATTAAAATAATTTACAATTAACAAAAATAATTTACAATTTATAAATGTCGTATCTTGTTAGCTTAAGGGGATTCTGAAGACGATTAATCATATTGTAAATAGCACTTATTATACGCACGATTTACGTATTATTGACATATCACTATATCAATATCTCACTCACGCATGTCATACGTATACATAAATTTTCGTGTAACAATTACGTTTTAATTAGACGTCTAAGTCAAATTTTAAGAACTATATGTTGTTTCTTTATGCAAATTAATTTGTGGACTATTATTTCATAAGTATAGATTGCACAATTTTTTATATGAAGTAAATGTTGTCATGACATGATGAGCATTGTGTTGGACTAAGAAATGGTAAAGATTTCAATTTAGGTAATTTTTTTGTCGTTCTTATAGACTCCATCTCGCAGACACGTATTAGTGTATACTTTAATCTTAAAAAAGGATTTTTAAATCAGTAAGAGAGGAAAAAAGTAATTGTTATATAAAAATTTATATAGTTTAGCCGGTAATACAAATGACTTTAGGATCCCCTTAGGATGTAAGCAAATTGAAATTGATATACTTTAGTAATTATTATTATAAGCTTGTAAAAAAATTGTTTTTGAAATATAGTTGAAGTGTCTTAAATTACTATTATATATAAATTATTAATACATTATTATTATCGTTGAGAAATATGTTATATTTAGTAAATTGATGTTAATTATTACCTTAATTGACTATCTATAACAATAGCGTTCACGTGTGTTACAGAGAAAATCCCTCGGAGAGGAATCCTCGGAGCAATGATGTTCTTGGCTTGTATGTTCTCCTATGTCATTCGTACTAATTTATCCATATCTATTGTCGCCATGGTAAACACTACAAGCAAAGACGGTGGCTTCGGACCAGCTTGCAATATAGCAAATATAAAAAGCAATAAGAGTATCGTGCTTAAAGATGTAAGTCTGCACATTCGTAAAATTTGCATGTGAATATATTGTCAGTCCACGTAATTATTAATAAGAATATTGCGAATATTAATATTATTATTAGTATTACTATATTATATTATAGCACAAAATGTAATACATTTAAATAATGACTTACTCCGAACATTATTAATAGATTATTTTTATTATTAATATTTCTTCATGTAATAGAATTCTTTAGACTTCTGAAATCTTCGATTTTGTTATCAATTGATATACTACAATATTTTGGTGTGCTGATTACAAATATGATTATAAAAATTACCGACAAGTCAATCAAATAATCATTTTCAGGATCAAATTATAAAAAAAACATTTTTTAAATATTTTTTTTACATATTTGATCCTGAAAATGACCTTGTTACCAATTTTTATGTCATAATCAGTGCACCAAAATACAGTACACGGTCGACAAAATCGGGGGTTTATTTTTTCGAAAGTTCTTTTTTTTTTGCAAAAGGTGTATATTCCGAATATTCGGTAATATTATAATGTATGTTTTCTTACATTTTAGTTTGGAGAGCGTTTCGAATGGAATCAACATATTCAAGGTCTATTGCTATCTGGCTATTTTTATGGTGTCCTGCCGGCTAGTGTACCAGCTGGACTCTTAGCTGAAAAATATGGAGGCTCTAAAGTAGTAGCGTAAGTATTATAATTGAAATAAATTAATTAATCTTTAATCAACTATCTATAATTCTTACATTCATTTTTTATTTTTATGACATTAGATTCGCCACATTGATACCCGCAGTATTAAATCTTCTGATGCCTTGGGCTGCTAGCGTTCATTATGGTTTTGTTTTTGCACTTCGTTTTATAATGGGATTTTTTGGAGTAAGTTACACCTCATTCTATATGATTTTTCTAAGTGTGTGTGTATATATATATATATATATATATATATATAATAATATATTATATATATATAATATATATTA
>NW_012130109.1:1302715-1305643 GCF_000143395.1 Atta cephalotes | reverse complement strand
GGCACAATAGTTTAAGCGCGATTTTAAATGATTTTAATTCTTTGAGACTATAAATTATTTCAAACAAATGCAAAATATATTGAATACGAGATCTCGCTCTTTACGTAACAACTTGAACTCTATTGATCGCATATAACAAGAAATCTGTATTATGTATATATTCTTCCCGTCGTTTACGAGCGCTTAAATGTGTACAAATGTAGTTATAATATGAACTCATCTTTTTATTTATAAGATGCATCCGTGAAAGAAGTGGCAATGTCAAGATTGAATTTTTTTGCATCTAGAGAAAAACATTGCGCTCGTGAATAAGCGGAGAAGAAATATATTATGTTTGTAGATCATGAGAAGTGTTACATACAATCATACGTTAGAAATTACTTTCGCATCGGAAAATAGATACTAAATGTTGTTCCTACATTTGAAAAAGACGATCATTGTTCGAGTTTCCGACGCAAAGTTTATCGTGCTGTCAATAATAACGAAATGTATCGATAACGAATTACATTAAAATCTGTGTGAAGCAAATATTTAGCAATAATATTTGTTGCGCGTGTCAATTGTAAAAGAAGATACATGAAGATTATAACTCGCTATTTTAAATTAAGTATACAATTCATAGCGCATCACGTAAATATGTGCTATAATATTGTTGATTGTTAAGTTATATCATCTTTTCAAATCATTGCGATTTCTATATCTTCCTTTTCATATACTTTTATAATTAAGTCATAACAGCATTTGTTTTATGAATTTCATATAATAAATTGTAATTGATTTACACACATATACATATATAAGGAATAATACATATATAAGGAATAATCGAATATAGTTTATGCGATTTCATTATATAATAAAGAAAGTCGCACAGTGTATCCACAAGTGATCAAATTTATTATTTATTAAATTTTAATTAAATAAGTCTTTTGTTTTTCTGTCTTTGTTGATTTTTATGCGCTCAACATAAAACTTATTTTTTTTATAATTATATAACGTATTATTTTATAAACAGCTTTATACTTATGTCTCAATTTTTCGAAAATGTATAAATTTGCTTAGGAGAATTAAAAGAAGAAAATTATTTACAAATCTTTTTGATTTATCTACTTTAATTTCGAAATAATGCATATTTATGGAAGATTATAATATAATATAAAAATATAATTTACCTTTATACTGTGTAATAATTATTACATCACACACGTTTCATAGTGATCTCGCATAAATGCAAACCTCGTTGAATTGAAAAACGAAACATTTCATCTGTTGATGCTTAAATTACATTGAATTTTACAATTTGTTATGAAGATTAAACCATTTAATTAAAGAGGCTTATAAATTGCATTAAATTGATTAAACACCTTATTAAAAAAACAATAAATCATTTTAATTGGACTCTCAAACTTTAAAACGATAAATATCAGTAAAATTAGGCTATCAGTAAAAAAAGGCTAGTGAAAGCCAGCGCGAAAATGTTTGGGTGCGCATAAATATTAATAAATTCATATAAAATAATTTATAATAATAAACAGCTTTATTACGAATTCTTGAACGTTTCCACTCTCTTTGGAGTCATCCTCAGCAAATTATATGTATTCACGCTCAATATTAAACGATCTGTCCATGATGAGTCATTATCAGGTTCCCAAAACTGTAGTAAATTTTCATCTATTTATAAAAATTAAAATCTCAAACTATCCTTTTTTAGCAACAGTAAGCTCAATAGGTTCATCAAGGTTCAGAAGGATATTTTTCTAAAAAATTGTAATAAAAATGTAGTGTATAAAATCGAATGTAAAGACTGTAACGCTTCTTATGTCGGTCAAACGAGTAGAAAATTAAGCTTTAGGATTGCAGAACATAGCAATTATATAAATTGGAACATTATCAGCAAATCAGTAATTACAGACCACAGAACTGAGTTTAATCATGAATTTGATTGGGAGATTGTCCAAATTCTTGGATCACAAGAATTTAAAAAACGGTTAATTTCTGAAAAAGCGAATGCAAAAGAATGAATCTGCTCTCAGATACAAATGAACAGATACATCATGCCTATGCTACGATGTTATCGAAATTAACCAATTAGCTTTATATTTTGTCCTTATATTTTATATATATTGTACAATGTTCTCTTAGAAAATTTATTTCTTTTATACACAATGCTTATATTCTCTTTTGTATATTTATGACATAAGAATATTGTTTTTATCACATTTACCTCTGTAAAATTGAAATGGTTAGAATCATTCGAGACTCCTAATTGCAAATTAATTAGGTGCTCGCAGCATGATTAATTTATTATTTAGTGAATTTATATTTGTTAAAGCTTCATGATAGGTTGGCGTCTATTTGAGATGAGTTACACACATTTCTGGATATTTGTTCCTTCATTATATATTGTTACAGTTTCTATAATTTTACATATCAGATTCCGCTACAGTTTCGGGAACCTAGTGATTCATCATCGACAGTTCGTTTAACTTAATATGAATACGTATAACTTGCTGAAGATGACTTCAAAAGAGGAAACGTTCAAGAATTCGTAATAAAGCTGCACATCATTTATTATTATGAATTATTTTATATGAATTAATATTTATGCGCACCCATATTAATATTTTCGCGCTGACTTAAATGTTTTTAAATTTTTTAGCATACATTTCAGTAACTTTAGTTTAATTAGTTTTCTTATAATAAAAGAATAAGCAATAATAAATTTTTATATTATAGCTTTGCAATTCTATTTTATTTAGTATAGTAATTACATATACAATAAGACAAATAATAAAGCAACTTTATTTTTATAAAACTAATTATTCTTGTGAAAATTAAATGTCTTTAAAAACACACACACACACACACACACACACACACACACACACACACGCACGCGCGCGCACGCACGCGCGCGCACACACACAC
>NW_012130109.1:1293294-1301163 GCF_000143395.1 Atta cephalotes | reverse complement strand
ACACACACACACACACACACACACACACACACACACAATTTAAAGAGATCTTCGTTTTACTGTGAGAATAAACGTCCGTATTTCCATCGGTTTCAAGAGAACATTGATTACATTGTCATGAACTCCCACAGTTTGTCTATTTTCTTCTTCATTCTGGATAATATCATTCATCTCTGGTTCCCATTTCATAGGTTTATTTTCGCTCAATAACTGATTGGCCCCTAATGTGGTTTCTTTAATCGATTCAATTGAAAATGTCGAGAACAGATTCTGTTGAGATAAGATAAAAGAATTGTAAAAAAATTTTTATTTTATTGTAAAGACAGCTTCTTTACTTACTTTATAATAATTCTGATTAATTATCAAATTATATACAATCAAATTTTTGTAACATGTTGTTAGTAATTGCAAAAATATATAATCAAAGACTTATTTTTAGAAGAATAAAAATTTACCTGAATGTTAACTTCTACTGGTTGAGACATTCGCTGAGCCTCACCAACTTCAAAGAGATGCTCCAATCTTAATAAAATTGTATCATCTTTCCAAGGTTCTAAGGTAAGAATGTGCACATTCGGTGGCAATGCTTTATTGAGACCAGAAGTCTGTAATAATATACATATAAATGTCTATTAATGAAAACAGAGAAATGCCGAGAAATCACATTTTCTTACAAAATAATTGACAACTCAGTCAGAAATGATAATCAAATCGATGTCATTCAACGTCAAAATCATCAAATTCAATGTCGAGATGATCAAATTCGACGTCGATTCGACATCGATTTCATTATCATTTCTCACTAAGAATGATATAACAAATTTTGGTAGATTATTTTAATCTCTTCAGACCTGATTTTATTGGAATTACAATATGTTAAAAAAATTTTTTTTAATTCAATTCATGCAATAATTTAATAAGTAACTTTAAATAATTAATTTTTTTCAAAATTTTGATGATTTTTTTCATATATTATGTATTGTGCTCAAGCAACTGCACAACTTCGTTGCGCTTTCAGTAAATCCTCGAAAACTCTTACCTCATGAGATTTGCAAGTATCTATTAGCTCGTTTTACTATTTTTTAATCAAAAACAAAATCAGAATTAGGCGTCAGATGAGAACGTGTCACTCTTCCGCGAAATATCATCGATATTTTACTTAAAATTCTTTAAACGGAAAAAAAAGAATCGCAAACAACTCTGATAACTGACTACTTAGCTATTATATTGAGAAGATGATTCTTTGAAAACGATTGGATTTTCGGAGAGCGAATAGAATACTTTGCAATAAATTACACAGAAATTGATAATAACGAGAAATAATCTATCGATCTTCGAGAATTTTCCATACATGCTTGATAAGATATTATAACAATGACACTAAAGTTTGACAAAGTAGACCTAATCCATAAAACCTACCGGGTTGAATCCACTAAAAAAATCCACTTAAAAAACCTAAGATGAATGCCGATGTGCTTGGAGCCGAAATTACTGCCACGAAGCGCAATTGTTAATAAAACATTCAAAATAATAAAAGTTTTCAAGATCAAGTTTTTTTATACAGAAATTTTTAAAAATTTCGATTTTTTCAAAATTAAAAAATTTCAAACTAATACAGTTTTTATTCTATAAATCGTAGCGTAAACAAACAAAAACTGAAATTTTTGCCTTAAAATGCACTTACATGAAATTATTAAAAACTGTATGATGCTTTTCCTTCAATTATTTATTAAATTATAATGTATAAAATTTATGATTTTTAAAAAATGCTATTTTCTTGAAAAAAATCCACAAAAAAATCTATTATAAATCTATTATAAATAACAAATATTTTGAGAATACATATATATATATATATATATATATATATTACATGCCCGCATCCTTAAATCGAAGGACGCAGGACGTAAATGTCGTGCTTTCTTGAATGGATTCTATGATCTTTGTAATGGAAAAATATTATGTCACAGTACATTAGATTTCAGATAATATCGATATAATTAAATAATTTCTACTGAAAATATCTTCAAAATTTATGTATATATTATGTATATTATAATGTACGCGAAATCTAAACAGTTTGAAGGAGTTAAGCAAAAAATCTTAAATAAAAAATTCTTAAAAATAAATACACAATTACAAATAATACTGTATCTTTTATACCTAAATAGAAATTAAATATTATACGTACGAAATTTTTGAGTACAGCACTTATGTTTTCGATATTGGTCAAATTAACTGAAGCACCTAAGATCCACGGATGCAGGGCCAACTTAAGCGCCAATTCCTTTTCCTTCAATACGAATGTATCCATGTTTTTCACTTTACCTCCAAAGAGATAATGCGTACCTCTCACTACTAAACCTTCGCCAAAAGCAGTTTCATTCAATGCTTCACCTACTCCAAACGCATCGTCCTTTAGAAGTCTTCGATGAAGCTAAAAGCAATTTTATTATACACATTAGTTATATAATTTAGTGTTATTTGACTTCATGTTATATATATAAACTGAGAAAAATCAATATAATCAATTTTAGTAAATATTTAGTTCAATACTGCCAATTAACATTTACTTACAGTAAATATTTATATAGTAAAGAAAAATGATTGTTAAATTAACATTTCTTGTATCAAATAAATATATCTTTATATTTAATAAATATTTATATAAATATTTAGTTGGCAAGTATTCAACTAAATATTTATTAAAATTTACTATATTTTTTTTCAGTGTATATATTCTTAAAATTTTATATATAAAATACGCACATAAAAGATAAATCTATAATAATTAATGATAATCAATAATGTCTTTTTTATGATAATAAATTTGTATTAATTTCTAATTTGTAAGATTATGTTGTAAGTGCAAAATAACATTTACAAATGTTCGTCCAAATATAGACTTTAAATTAAATTTTTATAAAATTTATGATGTACAACCTACTTTAGATATAACTTCATACTGATCTTTATTTTGTCAATCAACTTCATTTTGAAATAAATTTTACTTATTACAATAAGACATCTTACATTAGTCTTATATGAATATTTCATTATATTAAATAATTATACATACATATTTTATAATAACTTAAATTTTATAGGAGATAGTAAATAATATAATAATTACAAAAATTGATCAAATTTGAACATTTACCATCAGTTCAACGTCACCGTCCTCCAAACTGCTTCCCCCCTGGGCACGATCAACAAGAATATTTAATTTCAATTGCTTCTTTTCATCTTTGAGTGTAATTTTACTGGTCACTGGATAATAATTGCCAGAAATCGGCTCCATCAATTCTAAATTCCATGTTGGTCGATAATTTCTCACACGCTTTAACATCTCTCTTCCATTGCTATCCGTGTAAAACGTTTTGTCTGTTTGTAGATTGCTGGAATACCTCGTGACTATCTCTTTACCAATCTTATCTCTAAAATAAAACAATTTATAATCAATATTCAATCAATTTTTTATATTTATTCAAATTCAGATTTTATAATTTTTATTTAACATTCAGAAAAATTTTATATATACATGAAAAAAAACGCTTCTGCTGAAATATTTAAATTAGAAATTAAAAATTTAGCTAGATAGATCTGAAAATAATTTTGTTAAATTATTACAACAATTATTCAGACTATTTAAGCGTCGATAATAATATTGGCAAAAGTTTTAATATTCTAGTAATTAGTTTAAATCCTATATAATAATTTTCCAAACAAAAATTATATTCAGATCTGTAACTAAATTCTTAAATATTCCAGTAAAACCATTCTTTCCGCGTAGAAATATATATAAATATATATATATATATATATATATATATATATATATAAAATATAAATATATAATAAAAAATATAATGTAATTAGGCTTAAAAATATTAAATACTAATGTTAAATACATATAAATAGAAAATATAATATTTTACCATTAGTATATTACTAAGAATATATGTAGAATTTTATAAAATTAGAAAAAAGAGAAAGAATTTTAAATTAAATTTTAGAGATTTTAAAGTTTTGCATTGCATAGATAAGAATTAAGTATTGCGATAATAGTACTTGATAGGTATTGGTCCAACGAGCCAATCAAATTCAATGTGCTGTTCTTCTGAATAAATTCGAACTACTTGACTAATCCAATCGTTTATTGTATGATGGAGTTCTTGCACAACAGGCCCTATAAAAAATAAATTTTAAGAATATTACATTTATGATATACATTTATGATATATCATTAGAAATAAAGTTGGTCAAAATAAATTCTGTTGATAATACCTTTATATATCTTATACGATCCACTGTATGCAAAATTCCTGGCCGATAATTCTTTAGGTCTAAAGATATATGCACCGGATGATCTATTAATAAAGTTCTTGTTATTACCCTCTGCTCCTATGTAGTAGTGGAAAGATTGTACGACGTTTATGTTTTGCTTATTCCAGTGTACTGTTAGGCCACCATTGGTATTAACGGATATATTATACAACTAAAAATTTGTATTTCGATTTAATTTGACTTAATAATTCAATTGTAATTTTCGAGATTTTTTGATGAATACTTGCTTTATCTCTCTAAGACTAATTTTATTATGTTACAAAAAAAGATTATGAAATTGACTATCGAAATAAGAAAATTATTTGTTAAAGTTTGTGAAGTGTCAATTATTTGTCTTATAAAATCTTTTATGTATTTATCAATATAGAATATGTTTCATTAATAACTTTTATAAGAGTATTTCAAATATATATATATATATGTACAAAATCTTTTGTTGTGTAAGTACGAATCAACATTGGTAGATGTACTTACACTAATTGTAGTTGACTGGTAAAAGTGTCTAAGTTTATGCTCTATGTAATTGTATATACAGGATAAATCCCTCAAGAGCGGCCATCCGAATAATATCCACAATTTTGGAGATAAAAAAAATGTTTCAGTGGGAGAGTTTCAAGGGAGATGTGTTTTGACCATGTTTTTTTCTTCTAGGTGGAGGCGTCAAAAAGATATGAAGGTCACCTCCATTTTTTTAAATAGAATTGTATAATTTTTTTATATAATATGATTCCTCTAATTATTCTGTATATAAAAGTACTAAAGTAGAGATATCAAAAAATCAATAGTTTACGAGGTATTTTATATTTTATTCTGGTATATATTGACATAAAATATTAAATGACTCGTAAACTATTAATTTTTTGATAATCATACCTTAATACTTTTATGAACAAAATAATAAAATAAATGGATTGATGGAAGGAAAATACATAGTTTGCTTTAAAAAAAATATGTATGCAAAATGGATAATTTTTTTCCTATCTCTATGAGTGTTATTCGGGTGGTCGGTCTTAAGTGACTCCCATTCGCAGCAATTGTTTCTGTAATCGTTGTTGTAATGCCTGAATAATAGTATCAAATTGTTCATGTATCAATTTGATCAAATTTTATGCGATATCAAGTTTTAATGAAAAAAATGTCGAAATTTTGCATAAACTGCACTTCGGAGAAGAAACATTAGATCTGCTTTTTATTGTTGCATTTTTTGAACATAGTGCAACAAATTGAAGAAAAAAATATACGTTTGTTTTACTTCAATTCATTGCATCGATTCAGAATGCAGCAATAAAAATAGACCTGTTATCGAAGGCATAAGTGCGTAATGGCATTTTATTTAATAGTATGAAGCGCTCACTGTTAGAAATGCTTTAACATTTTCGTTCGTGAGAAATTGATCAACATAAATTTGAACGCGTTGCGCAAAGGCATTCGGTATACTAGACATTTGTTTGAATATTGCAACAACGATTATAGAAATAATTGTTGCAACTCTACAACTATGTAGGGCATGAAACAGACATTTTCATTCAATGTAAATACATCTATCAACATTAATTTGTACTCTTTACGTAAAAAAAATATTGTTTACATTTGAACCACCTTTGTATTAAATAAAATTTAATATTTAATTTAAATATGCTATTATTTGTTTGTCTAGTTTGTAAAAAGAAGAGGGGAAAATAATATTTTAATGGTGTATAATATTATTATATTTTAACGTGATTTATATTATACATTTGTGTGAATCTATTTACCTCATTACTTATAAAGTTGGCTGACTGAGGTTGTTCAACTACATTTTCTTGTATCTTTTTGGCGATGACATAAGTTAATACACCGAGAGGAGGAATATATAAAGCGCGGAAAACGACTTCGTTTGTCGCGCTGCTCTTTCTTCCTGGGATTTTTTGAACTCCTTCGGGAATTGGTACTATTTGTACGGTTGGATATACTCCTGTTTAATCAAACTCTATGTTATATATAGCAAAAGTTTATTAAAATTATTTTAAATTAAACAAAAAGTAATGTACGTAATTAATATATTTTTTATACATATTTTTAAAAATAACCATATTAATACCATATAATAAAATTTACTTTAACCATGCAAATTTAATTATTGTAGAAATAGCAGAAAGACTACGTATTACTTGATATATTTTTTTCATATGGAAAATATTGCTTACATTCTTCTGTAATTATGATATAAAAATATTTGTAATTTGTAAATATATATTTACGTTCTTATTTTAGAAATTCTGGTCTCTCTTTTTCTAATTATATTCTTTTAATTCTTTCTATTTTCTTTTACTATCTCTAACGTTATGCTTTTAAATCTTTGAACGGTAAGTATAATTAATTGATGGAAGAAAAATTAGAATTGCCTATCTGTTTCTTGTCGCATTGAAGAGGACTCAAACTAAAAGTTAAAACGTCTAAGTATTATAAATAATTTATATTATCTTTTTACGATTATTATAAAAGAGATTCTTTTTACGATTATTATAAAATATGTTTATAGTGTTAATTTCAGCACTGGTAACTGTTAATGGCAGCTATTAATCTTTGATTAGTTTGATATTTATATTAGTTTATTTTATATTATGATATTTTAGATTGAATGTATGTGTATACATACCATCAGTGAGTGATCGAACAACATAAGAATTTCCTTGAACGGGGACGCGAACATAAGTAGAAACAGGTCTGCTTAGAGGGTTGTATACTACAGCCATAAACGTATCACTTTTTTCAGAAAATGCACACGAGCTAATATTTAATTGTAAACATGTGAATATTTTAAAGGATGCTGCTGTACTATTTTCCATTCCTGACCATTTCCTGTTTTATAAACATTGACAAAAAAAAATTGGCTTTTAAAATTTTATAAAATAACAGTAGATTTGTAATGTTTTATATACAGGGTGTCCGATAAGTCTTGACAAAGCGCTCGTATGTAGATAGAACGGACTGAGTCGAAAAGTCAACTATTTTTCAATTTTTGTAATAGTTAAGGGGGATATTACTACAACTCACTGAATATTGTTTTTCAATAATTTTTTACTCAAATACTATCAATTTTACAGAAAAATAGCAAGACACAAAAATTGTTTATTTTCTTCTCATAAAGTTCTGAGAATTTTTTTTCAAAATTTTTATACCGTATTTTCTTATGTTGATAAAAATAATTGCCAATAAGAAAATGCAATAAAAAGGATGATAAAAAATTCTGAAAAAATTCTTAGAGCTCTATAAGAAGAAAATAAACATTTTCACACAATTTTTATCTCTTGCTGTTCTTTTGTAAAGTTAATAGTAAAGTAAAATTAGTTTGAGATTAAAAAATTAATGAAGACTAATATGCGACAATTTATTAATTAATATTTTTTTATCTTGTTAACTATTATGAAAATTGCAAAAAGGAAATGAACTTTTTGACTCAGTTTAGTCCGCTCTATCCACACATAAGCGCTTTGTCAAAAACTTACGGACACCTTTGTATGTATATATATATATATATAT
>NW_012130109.1:1283436-1293274 GCF_000143395.1 Atta cephalotes | reverse complement strand
CATTTCATACCGAAAAACACTCCTAAATTTTTATTAAAAAATATTAAGATTTAAAAATATTAGAGATCACTAGTGAATGATTTTTAAATCAAAATTTCGATTTTCATTAATATAATATGTATACATGTTTCATTTGATGCAAAAATAGCTTAATCTGGATTTTAAATGTACTGTATGTTTTTTTGGTCGCTGAACACAATGCAATAATTCATTTAACTCTATAATATACGTCTTAAGAAATATAGCTCGATTAAAAAATGACTAAATTTCGAGTTTAAGATCAATTTTAGCAAGATTCCAAGAGTTCAAATGGGTCGTTATTCTCTTCAATTTGTAGGTCTATTCATCCAGAATAAGATCTCTAGTTAAAATCTTTCTAGCATTTCCTACAGAATCTTTAAAAGTTGCATTTAACTGAATTATAAAAAGTTTTTAAGGATAGAAAAAATTTTTTTTCTTGAGTAATATAAAAAACATGATTTAATTAATTGAAATAAACTATATATTATGTATATCTTTTTTTATTATATATTCGTTTCCTAATAAAGTTTTTTATTGTCAAATTGAGGCATTGAATTTGAGGATGTCAAAACCACAAAACAATATATAACTTTAGAACTTGTAAAAAAAAATTTTTCTATCCTTAAAAACGTTTTATAATTCAATTAAATGCAACTTTTAGAAATCCTGTAAGAGGTACTGAGAAAATTCCAACTAGATCTTGTTCTGAGTGAACAGACCTACAATCATTTTTTCACATTAATTGGCTATATTTCTTAAGGCATATATCGTAGAAGTAAATGAATTATTGCATTATGTTTAGCGAAAAATATACAGTATTTAAAATCCGGTTTAAACCATTTTTTTGTATCAAATCAAACATGTATTAAGGAAAATTAAAACTTTGATTTAAAAATCGTTCACTAGCGACCTCTAAATCTTAATAAGTATTTTTTGATAAAAATTTAGGAGTATTTTTTTGATATAAAATGGAAGCTTTTGAACTAAGAGGCCGATTAAAATAAAAACATTTTTTTCCTTATTAGTTTAATATATTATATATGTATATATTATAAATCTAATACGTTTTTTCTGTATAAGAACGTATTTATCTGTGTAATTATTTATACTTTAACATTAAAAATTAAAATTAAAATTAAGATAAATCTTCCCAGCAGAATGTCTAAAATCGACGCATAAGACATCTTTAAGATATTTTTTAGAATTTTTTATGAAATATCTTAAAGATGGGGAGGGAGGTTTAAAGAACTCTTAAAGATATTTTAAAGTTGTCTCATGAGTCAATTTTAGACATTCTACTCAATGGATTGGTAGAGAATATTTTATACCCTATAGCTTTCGAAATTATTTCTCCAGCGTGATCCATACTCTCATATAATATACGAGAATAATCGTTCGCGACAAATTGTTTTTCAGTACCGCTGACGGCATCATGATGTTGCATCACTCCCATTGCTTCGCGAAAATGTTCCAAGGATTCGTCATAACTTTTTAAATTTGTTAGGACAACGAGTTGTTTGCTTGCCTAAAAACAAGCAGTTTATCATTTTGAAAATATTACTTACTTTAATTTGATAGATCAAGATTTTAATTATCTTTGATCATCTTACTTGCAACATATTATTCCCTTCACGTTCAAAGTATTTCACGGTTGGTCTCGATGAAAAATAGCCAGTCCAATAAGAGTGAGGATCGCTCGCATATGGAAAGAAGTCATCGCTCTTAGTGGGCCACTGAAGATTCAAGTCGTTCAAGGCCTTCAAGTAGCATAAGGGTGTCGAGTAAATTACATTTACTACAGAACCATTGCGCTGATTAGTGTATCTAAAAAAATTACAAAAGAATTTTTATAATGTCAAATTATATAAAATATGTTAATATTTTCAAATTATTTTATTAAGATTCGATAATTGAAATTCAAATTGAATTATTTTAAATTAAAATATTGACACAAAATTCGCAAAATTTTCTAACTTAATATTACATAACATAAACTTTGTATTCTAACTCTAATATTAATATCTGATAATATTTCTTTAATCTTTTTTTTTATTATTATCTCTTTTTTTTTATTATTAAAATCTGATATACTTTGAAATCGTTTTTTCTAACTTTAAATTCTTTATGAAGAATATATCTTCATTAAATCATATTTACTCTTGTTCACAATGATCAGTTAAACTAATCCGACTATTATTTAACTAACGAACTAATTAATTATAGTAAATATTAAAGCAAATATATTACAGCAAATATAAAAGCAAATATAAAAGCAATTAAAACAAATATTGAAATATTAAAACAGATATTAAAGCAAATAATAAAGCAAAATATTTAATATCAAAATATTACGTATAAAATCTTAAATCAAAATTAAAATCCATTTATTTACAAACGTGGTTAAAGAAAAAAAAACGAAATGATTTCTCATACAATTTATTTTTTAAATTTAGAAAAAAATTTGCGTTTTCCATCATTTCCACACATTTCGATATTATTTATAATTCTCTTTTTTTTTTAATTATTTTTTAATTATTATTGTTATTATTATTATATATTATTATTATATATTATTATTATAGTATTATTTTTTAATTTTTTTTAATTATTATTGTTTTTAATTAACTGTTAGTTTACGAATCAGTATATTAAAAATTAAGAAATCAACATAAAATTATATTACATTTTTTAAAAATAATTTTTACACTTTATATTTAATAAAATTTTATTTAATAAATTTAATGTTGAAAAAGAATATTATAACTTTTTACAAAAAAATGTTATTTATCTTTTCTATTTAACTTTCCTAACAAGCTACGTTGTCGTCATTTTGATGTCAAAATGACAGCTTGCTAGTCATCAGGGTTAATTATTTAATATTTAATATTTTCTCTTTCTAAATATTGAGATACAAATTTCATAATAAAATTTTAAAGTAATCAACTTAGATTAAAGAACATCCCACCGACGATCTTGATCTTGATATAAGTTATCAAGATCATCATGGCCCTGAGTGACCTCCGATAGATGGTGGCAGTCCTTCGTTAAAAAGTTATTAACAAAAAAAGTTTTAAAAATAACGCTTTATTTCAACTATATATTTCAGAAATACTCAGAAATATTCGGAAAGTTTAATGGTATATAATAACTTAACTCTAAATGATACATAGTTGGGTTAGAGTTAGATTATTATATATACTCAACTATATATAATACAACTATATACAAACGCAAGTATTCCCTGCTTTAAAATATATTTGCTATTCGTGTACTATAGGGAGGGGGAGGGGAGGTGAGAGTGAAGATGAGAATCGTGCGCCTCTTCCTCCTTCACAGGGAAAAGAGGGGCTGAGAATCCACTGAAAGTCGTGCGTCCTTTTGCAGGAGGGAGGAAAGTGAGAATCACTTCAGCTGAAAGTCATGCGCCTCTTTATAGGAGAGAGGGAGATGAGAGTCGCTTTAAGTGAAAATCATGCGCCCTTTTGCAGAAGAAGAAGAGGGTGAGAATCGAAGGTGAAAGTTGTGCGCCCTTTTGCAGAAGGCAGAGGGAGTCAGAGTCGTTTTGGGTGAAAATCATGCGCTCTTTTGTAGAGGAGGAGGGAGGGCGAGGGTCATTCAGACGAGCGACTCTCACTCCCTCCTTCCCCCTGCAAAGGGGCGCACGACTTTCACCTTCGACTCTTATCCCTCTACAGTACACGAATAGCAAATATAATACAATTTTAAAGCAGGGAATTCTCAGTTATACAGTTATACAGTTGAAATTTTTTTTATTAATAACCTTTTAACGAAAGACGATCGCCACTTAAAACCTAGAGGTTACTCAGGGCCATGACAACATATGTCAAGATCAAGGTCAGCTAGATGTCCCTTAATCTGAATAATTACCAATTTTAATAACATTTTAATATCCATTATAAATAATATTAATTTTTGAGATAACGTTTTTTAGAAAATTAATATAATTAATTTTTTTACTTATCCTATATTATGGATATTTAAAATCCGTTTAATCCCAAATAAAAAACCTATTTCTAAACTTATAATCTAAGATTCAAATAAAATTTAAAGTCAATAAAGGTATTAAGTAATTGTCAAAGTCAAATTTAGCAGAAATATTTCGTTGAATCAATAGTGACTTACTTAATCAGCTTTTCTAAGTTACCGAATACCATGTCAGCCTGTTGATAATGAAAATCGTCCCCCATAGTGAGAATAATATGATTAGTTTTGTAAGCACGTGCTTGAATCTGCGCATATGTCAGGAACAGCTCTACCTGCCAATCGTACATAATTTTTACTTACCGTGGCACGAAGACGGGATTTTTTTCTCTTTCTGCCTTACTAGCGATGTCGTCCTTTGCGAAGCAATAATATTGCTTTCTTTTTTACTATCTCGTAAGCGTCGAATATTTAAAAAAATATGAATTGTAAAATTTAAGCATTTGGCGTTAATACCTTATCAGCTTGTCCAAATTCATGAAGTACATTTCCGCGTGCTGATAAGTGAAATCTCCTCCCATTGTCAATATGATATGTTTTGTACGGTAATGACTAGCTTGCGTAACTGCATATCTCAAAAAATCATCGATCTAGCACAGAAACACATTGTGTAGATTACGATTTTCGCATAAAACAAATCTAAAAGAAACCTCTTTAAAAAAAAATATACGCCAAGTGCATTAAAAAAGTATCGAATATTATAATATTTCTTTTAATAAAAAACGGATATGAAATAAATGCAATAATTTCAAACAGTTTTAATTTGAATAGTTTTATGTTTTAATTATAAAATGTATGTATTTTAAATATATTATTTTTTATTAACAAGAAAATCTCATTAAATTAAAAGGACTATATTCAGTTATTATTTATAGAGGAATTTGGGCCCCGGATGAACAACTTTGAGACATGCCTAAAATTTTAAGGTATCAAAAGAGAATAAAAAATTCCATAAACTCAACTTTATAAAAGAGGTTTTCTGAGTGCTAGAGCTATCCAAAGTTCGCTATTATGACCATGTTCCACTAGTCTTATCCAATTTCTCTGTGTCCAGGGCACTTCTCCGCGGTGACGACGGTAACGAATTGTACCAAAGACATTGAAGTAATATCTAAAATATATTTGGTACAGTTCATTACTCCGATTAAGTCCCTAGTCACGATTCATGTCACAGAAATCGGATTTGCTAGGATGGCTCCTGGAATTCGTTCTGGGGAGAGGGTAGGGGAGGGGGGGGAGAGAAGATGGACAAGTGGCGAATGTACCAATCAGAATAAACCAGCCTTTGGTACGGAGTCATTTCGAAGCAGCTACTGATTGTGATCCACTATGGGCAATGTGAAAAATATTTAAAAAACCAATCGCGTAAACATTTGTTGGCTGGAGAACATTTGTTTGCTAGATTTCTTGGAACAAAAATCTAGTAGTTCCACTCAACACATTTAAATATATATGTCATGCCTGTTGGTGTCATTATAAAAGAAAACGTTCTGAAATGAGAGATGGAAATATTATAGTTAAAAATATTGAACCGCAGCCTCTTTGTCAAATCAGTTAAAACTTTTTGTTTCATACTTTGAATGTCCCTTCTTCATTCGATTAATATATACCACTTATAACTATTCATTTGGGATCCAAAAAAGGTTTTAATTGTCTTCAAAATTGGACATATTCCAAATACTAGATGATTCGAGAAATCGTACAAAACCAGTTCTACATGATACACAATACATGATCATAACAGCGATCTTTGAACAGCTGTAGCATTCAAGGGACTCATTTTCCTCATGCACAACAAAGTTGTGCATATGAAACTTTTTAATCCTTTTTTTATGCTCTATAATACTCTAGCTAGGTCACAATGCTGTTCAGCCAGGACCCAAACTGGTCCTTTCTGATTTTTAACTTTAAATTTTTACACAGATGTTTCAGTTTGAAAATTTATATAGTTATTCGCTATAAATATAAAATTCAAAAATTCACTCAAAAATATTTTGAGACTCGATATCACTATACTCTCAGGCACAGAAAAGGATTTTTTTTTATAAATAAATAGAAAGTCCTTTCATCGTTTAAGTTTTATCATTAAAATCAAAATTTCTTCTCCATTAAATATTTATATTGCTTTTGATATTGCAATTGTATTTTTTCTATTAAAAATGTATTTTGTTAATATCTATTGAGTAATTAGAAATAATTGAAAATAAATTGGTTAGAAATAAATAAAGCATCGCATAAGCCTTAGTTGCAATTAACGCTTGAGACGACCTCGTTAGTTTATCGTTTAGAAGTAATGTCAATAACTATCATTGCGATATGATATTACATACCCTTCTGTCGATGTTGTAGTCTGGGCTATCAGGGTCATCAATTATTGGTTCATCGTTGCATAAAATATCGAAGCAAAATCCTGGTGGTGGACTGTAAGTGTTGAACATCGCAGTCGTGAACAAATCCGCTCGCTTACCTGGAAATAAAATTGAATATTATATAATTTTATTCATTATGTAATATATGTTTGTTTTGTCTGCAAGAAGAACCTATTTCTCATCACAGGCTGTCTCATCACAGAAAGATGTTAAAATTAATCAACTGTTATTTTTAAATATGTTCAATTATTGAAAAAATAAAAATTGCATTGAAAAAAGGAAAGTCTGCAATATTTAATGGATATAAATAAAATTTAATAAAATGTTTATATATAAATTTACTATATTGATTATAAAAATAATAATAACCCTAATACTTTTTTATAAAAACTTTTTCAAACATGTCATTTAATATTGCTGACAATCTTTTTAATATAATTGCTACTAAATCTGGTACTATTTTTGGATCGTGTTTATGGTCTTAAAAAACAATCATTTGTTTATTTAATTATTATTATTACTATATTTTTCATCCATAAAATAAATTTCTATATGAACATTATACACAAACATTTTGTTAAATTTTATTTGTATTCATTAAAAATTACAGATTTTTTTTTCAATGCAATTAAATTTTTCTTTCTTTTATAATTATTATATTACCATTATCAAAGATTTTTTTACCTAAATTTGGACTGCTTTTCCAGATAAATTCCATCATTTTGTTATTCAATCTTTTCTCTTTATCCTGATAATCGATACGACCAAATAGCATTCCATCAAATCCCATCTGCGCGAATAAAGAAGCTTGTTCTCTGGAATGACCGAAAGGATCTATTTGCCACCCAATACGTGGTCTGGCACAACTTCCGAATGTATCGTTGAGTCGCCTATACAAATCAAGAATCAGTAACATATAAATTAAACTGATTCTAAATAAAAATTTATATAAAATGCCTAGAAAATGGAATATTTGTGCATATAATAAATTAAACAATGAAAATAAAAATAAAAATAAAAATTACATTATGATTGATACTCAATATTGATGCATTATATTACATTTATATGTTTGAGAGATATAATTTATATTACTATATCTATAAAATTATATATTTTTTAATATTTATAGATTTCAATTCCTAAATTGCCGAGACAGAAAGTCTGAAAAAAATTCTTTTTGATTCCCGATTTATAAAATAAATTCCTGTTTTCTTCCATTTTGTTCAAAAAGTTTTTTTGAGATTTCCAAAAGATTTCTATGTCACCAATTGTAAGTTCTTTTTCAAATTCGAAAAATATTCTTTTTCTAATCTAATTTTTGTATTTTTTAATTTTTGTATAAGAATTAATAAATTACATTTAGTTTTTATCAAATATTATTTGAGGTTTCCTTTTATTAAAGGTAACATATATAAGATATATAAATATATTTGTATATATTTTAAAATTTTTTGAATTTATTTCAAATTATGTTAATTCGTAAAGAATTATTTAAGAAGATAAATATTTTTTTAGAGTTTAAATGGATCAATTGTGCTGTCTGGATTATATTTTATGTTTTATATATCAATAGAATCATATAACAGATGAATAAGAAAAGTAGTATATCGTAAGATAATCCATAGATCTAATCTAGATAAACTAGGACATTTCTGATTGAAAAGTAATACAAAAGTAGGGTACTAAGATTCAAAAGTAGGACAAAAGAGGACATTTTAGGTTAAATTATAGTACAAAATAAGTTGTATATTTGAACTCAAAAATATAAGAGAAAGAGTACATTTAAAAATCCTAAAAACATGAAAACATATATTTAATATTAGCAAAGGTAAATATGCCGAATAGAGGAGACAGCCTCGATGACCTTGACTCTGAGTAACCTCCAATAAGTTTTAACCAGTGCTTGTTATTCGTTAAAAAGTTATTAACAAAAAAAGTTTGAAAAAATAATATATCATTTCTGTTATAAACTCATGTAGACTTTATGTTGTAAAGTGTACGTAGATGCAGTGGGTTCCGCCCCACTGCAGAGCGCACGATTCTTACTTTCAACTTTCATCCCCTACAGTGCATGAGTACATAATACAACTATATACGAGTATTCCCTTCTTTAAAATATATTTGCTATTCATGTACTGTAGAGAGTTGAGAGTCGAATGCTATTCGTGTACTATAGGAGGATGAGAGTCGTACTTCTTTGCAGAGGAGAAAGGGGAGAGTCGCTTCTGCTGAAAGTCATACGCCCCTTTGCAGGGGAGAGGGGGAAATGAGTCACTTCAGATGAAAAATGTAATAGAAATAAAACATAATTTTTCAAACTTTTTTTGTTAATAACTTTTTAGTAAATGACGGCTAAAATTTGTTAAAGATTACTCAGAGTCATGACCTTGACAATATATGACAAGATCAAAGTCATCGGGACTGTTTCCTCGGCATATTTACTTTAGCAAAAAAAAATAACTTTAATATGATATAATAATACCTAATAATTTTTAATGAGCTTAATAATTTCTGATTCTCTTGTTCTCTCTTTCTCAAAATGAGTACATTCGAATATGCTAAAAATTCAGCTGGACGTTTTCAAAAAAAAGAGTACATGTCTGGAAAAAATCGGATGTCTGGTCACCCAATTCATGTATGACTCTGGCCTAGTTTCCTAGTTTAAACCAGATCAGAATGTAAGAACTAATTACAGTCGAGTATTCTCTGTTACAGTCGAACGAAATACAGGGAAATGTAGTTAGTTGATTCTTACATTCTGATCCAATTAAACCCTCGATGAAAACTAGGCTAGTGTCACAGTAAATTTAATAACTTCCGACTCCCTCGGTTATTTTCAAATCCCAAAAAGTAGTACACATTGAAATTATCCTCTAGATGTTTGAAAAAAGAGTACATTCGAGAAAAAGAATATGAATGATCACTCTAATATATCGTAAATTATCAATTATAGTCAGTTTTGAGACTCTCATTGACATGCTTTTATTTATGTGTGTGTGTGTGAATCTATATATTTATACCTGAATCCCCACGTAAACTGATCCACTAATGAATGATAATGAGTGCAAGCTTCGTCGTTCATGCTCCATGCTCCTCCAATGATTTCCAATCGCCCTTCGTTGATTAACATTTTAACGTCAGCACGTACCTTTTCATCTTGCCGTAACCACCATTTCCAGAAGAAAGCGGTTTCAACGTAAATAAATCTGCAGAAGTAATTGAATAATGTAAAATTTATATTACAATACATGTTAAATAATATAAAATTTGTCAAATGAAATTTTTTTTATAAAGAAAATTGAATATATCATAAGCTTTTAAAATATCAAACTTATCATAAAAATAATAAGTGCGATAACATTATTTATATTTTATATCTACTCTGATAATGGAATATTTTGTATATATATATATATATATATATATATATATATATATATATA
>NW_012130109.1:1281020-1282945 GCF_000143395.1 Atta cephalotes | reverse complement strand
ACACACACACACACACACACACACACACACACACACACACACACACACACACACACACACACACACACACACACACACACACACACACACACACACACGCACACACGCACACACACACACACACAAGAAAGTAATAATAATCATAACCAAACAATCTTCAATTATATTAATTAAAATATTATAACTGTAAAATGCATTATTTTCTTATATAATACTTTTTAGTTTTATTATATCTCCTCTCTTTCTCAAAAATACAAACAAACATATTTTTCCTTTGTCATATTTTCCTAATTTCATTATTAATTTTATACATTCTTTGTAATTATATAATTTTATCATTTACGTACTTCCAAAGTAATATTGATCGACAGTCTTTAACCAACCAACATCGTCGTGAGTATGTGAAACCATGTGAATGTTAAGTTTCTTAGGATGTGTAGGATGACATGCCTGAAATTGATAAAGTATATACTAGATATATTCTATCTTTTGTAATTAGTTATAAAGTTTTATAATATTGTATATATCAGATGAATTAAATTAATGATAAATATTATATAACGTATCCACCTCCGATTTTCCTATAATTTTTGAAATTTACAAATTACAGGAAAATTGGAGGTGGATACTGCATAATTACCAAATTAACTACTAAATTAATGTAATAAAAACGCAATTTTTACCATTATGTAGCAGAACGTTCAAATATGACATATAAATTGATACAAATCTTTGAAAGCGGAATTGCAATTTGTGTTATATGCCTAATTATTTCAATTAGCAATTAATTTACGTACCTCATAGCCACACTTCTTGATAGCCTCTACATTTGGTACAATTTGTGGTATTCGTGCTGTATCACCAGAGGCAAAAAACTGCGCGAATGCCAGTAATAGAAGAAGAAATGGAAAATTGTATAGCAACATAGCGAAGAACGGTTGCTTCTTCCGACACGCAACGAATGTAACTAATGAGATAATGAAGCTGTCATCCTATACTTATATCGTTGACGAGCCTCACCGTGATAGCTTGCCGCAGCAGATAAAAGACGATAAAGGCAGCAATGCATTCGATTTGAGTGTTTACACTAAGTTTTATTTTATTTTTACTCAGTAAAAAGTATTTCTATATAATCACTTTCATGTAAAAAAAACTTGGCGCCATTGAAGTTTATATTTAGTCTATAGTTAGTAATATTTTATGAGCAACATTCTTTAAATTTGACACCAATCTTTTATCTCTTTTTTTGAAAATTTTAAGCGCATTAGTATAGATTCTTTTTGTAGATTTTTTTACCGTTTTTAATTTATTTCTAAGAAAAAGATAAGATTAATTAATCATCTTGACAGCCACGTATTTACTATATTATTTTATAAAATTATTATTTAAAAAATTTATTAAATTATATAAATTTTGCTATTTTGAACACTCTGCATTTACATATATGTACAATATTGTAACATAAAAATTCAATTTTAATAAAATTGAGAATTTGCAATTTTTAAATTATTGTACATATTGACATAAACATAAATGATGTAATAAAAAAAAGTTATAAACATTTTGCAGTAGAATAAAAATAAACTTTCTTAATAATGCTGTTATTATGATGTTAAAAATATATAACAAAAAATAATAATAATTAATAAACTCTTTTGAAAATGTGTAATATAATGATAACCAATCTATTTATTAGAGTATTTACATCAATTTATGTCAATGCGTACAACAATTTTATCTTTTAATTAAGTATTGATAAATCTTTTAATAAATATTACTTTCATAAGCAAAATAAAGGATTTAAAACTTTTTATTATTTTTTATCGAAATTTTAATATATGTTTTAATATATATATGTATATTTGCGTATATGTATGTATATATATATATATATATATTGTCCGGAAAGATCGTGCCGCAAAAGA
>NW_012130109.1:1276550-1278529 GCF_000143395.1 Atta cephalotes | reverse complement strand
TATATTTATATATATATATATTACAAAAAATATTTTAGATAGAAATCTTAAAGAGCACATTAGATAGTATTATATATATATATATACATGTATAAAAGTTTTTAATTATTATTTTCCATTATTTTAATTAATTTGTTTGGAAAAGCATTTACTAAAAGACAAAATTATTACCAATTAATACAAATTGATATCTATAAAAAGAAAGAAGATTATATTATATTATTTCTCCATTAATTGTATTAAAAATATATTAAAATACGAATAGGGCAACTCCAGCAAATATGCCGCGCTGAAATTTATGCCGCAAAAGTAAAAAAAAAAATAGAAGGAATGGGAGTAATTCCTGCATCTACTCTGTTGCTTTTATGTTATATTAGTATTGTTACATTAGTATTGTTACATTAGTATATATATTAGTATTGTGTATGATTTCAGTTTCTTACTGTAATATTAATGAAATTATTGTGTATCGATTTATCACTGTATTAAGTATATCGTCATCATAAATTATAATCTACAAAAAATCTACTGAAAATTACTGTAGGACATGCAAAACCACTTAGTGGTTATCTCGTGATACATGAGTGTAGAGAAATAGTAAAGCATGTATAACAAAATACAAATACTTTGCTCTTGTATTCTGTAGAGCGATATACGTATAGAATTTAAATAACTAATCAAAGTAGGAAAGAAAGTAATGATGGGGAAGCATTGAGCATTGCATGGAGAGGGAATGTCGAAGACGAACGAGATCAGCGGATATTGAAAAATCAAAAGAACCAAATTCGAGCAAGAAAGAGGATCCAAAAGAGAGTACATCGAAGACCCGAAGGCTTGAAACAAACGAACTGGTTATGGTCTAAGATGATCTCTTACATTGGCAGGGAATAGTTGACTCCGCACGAGCAGGATGTACTCAAGGTGGAATTATATAAGGTGAATCATTATGCATAATAGTTTGAGGAGTTTGACCAATCAAAATTGTACTAATTTGCAGTATATTTATTTGCAGAACGAATCATGTAAATTTCTGCAAATGAACTCAAAAATTGATTGGTTGACGGATCTTCCCACTACTTTCAACCCACTGCGCATGAATGTGAGAATGGTTCACCTTCTTACACCATAGATGTACCCACTTAGAGGGATACTATTTATTGCTATCAGGAAAAGGATGTGGCTTTGTGTCTTGGAGCGACTGGCGGTTTCTTCTTGGATCGGCTCTCTTCTTCACTTAGGAACGCAGAACAAATAAATAGAACGAAATAATCATTGTATTTTGTTATCGACTTGCGAGTCATCACGATCGTTTACGTATACGAAAGTTTATATTTATTTCCGAACGAATTAATCGCGACGTATTTTGAACGTATATTGAATGCAAGCGGATTGAAATAGAATCAAAGTCGAGTATCTGATTATTGTCTGTAATAAAAGAGTGATGATTTTCCAAAGCAAATTACTCAGTGAGATCATATTATAATATATTCGAATTAATAATTCGACTTAATTCTTCTCCTATCAGAATATTGCAAATCGTAATTTTTGTGAATTGATTTCTATAATGTTTTAGTATTTCATAAAATATATAATCACGTTACAATTCTTTGTTTAGTTTGTTGTCTTGTATATCCTACTTGTTTGAGATATGGCATTTTTTAACAGGCGGGATTTTTTTTGCCCAAAGCATACAATGCGCAGATTGAATTCAGTGAACTATAAAATAAACGCATTACATAAAATATATATCTCATGTCATAATACTTGTAATACATCTGGGAAGATTGTAATTATTTATTATTTCATATACATATTTATCATTCTTATTCCTTAGCAAAATTTTATAAACGCATTTTATAAGTTATTGTTTCATTTTACGTCTTATTTATATGCATTATTTGTAAATTTTTTATGAGCTATACATACCCACTCTCTCTCTCTCTCTCTCTCTCTATGAGTAGTCGCATACTCCCTATGAG
>NW_012130109.1:1261299-1273615 GCF_000143395.1 Atta cephalotes | reverse complement strand
TTTTAACTTCAATAATATTTGTTATAAGCAAAAGATTGTTAAGTGCGTACCTTTTTCGCTTTTTCTTTTTATATCTCTCAAATATCTCTCATTCGAAATAACGATAATACAAAAAATTGTCATTTTTTAAACACTATTGAATCAACTATTAAATCAAAACAATTGATAAAATGCGATGATGTAATATTGACATAACTGCTCTCTGTGATAAATTTTAATAACTTTATAAAAGAAGAACTTTATAAAAGAAGAACTGCCCTTTGACATTCTTTGTTCTAGTAAATCACATTTTGATATTATATATTATATATATATATAATTGAGTAATTAAAACTGAGAACAGTTGTGCCAATATTGCATTATCATATTTTGTTAATTGTTTTAATTTAACAGTTTCAAATCAGTTGTTTCTGAGCAGTTGTAAATGGAAGAATTTATTTCGTTTTCACACAAAATATCATACATCTTATTAATATGATATTGTGGTGAAAGTAAGAAAAAAATATTCTGTATTATTTTATCACTGAAAATATTATTTCAACTACTTTTTTGGTGAAATGATATATACAGTTTTTGATTTTATGTTATGACATCCTTGTAACAAAATATTCCTTTGGTTTTATTACAATATTATTTCTTTTTATAACTTTTAATTCTTATTTATTTAGAAAAATATTTTTTATTATATTATAATTTTTCTTATTTTGATATTCAAATTATTTTTCATTATAACGTTCTTCTGACAAATAAATATTTTCTACATTTAAAATTCATTTTTCATTATTCTTACTTATGTTGTTGTTGTTGAAATATTTTTCAACAAGTTGATTTTCATTTGACTTTAATGCTTTCACTCAAACTTAAACCTTGTTAATGAAAATATGTCCCCTTCGATATTATATAATATCATAAAAATAGGATTAATAATAATATATTGTTTCGAAAAAATTCAAGTGCGTTGATTAAAATGAAACCTATACTTAACTGAATACCCTATACATGTCAGATATACAATATACATATATTCTATTTATGAAATTTTTTTCTTCGTACAAAGGCAAGCAAATTAATTTTTATCTTATACGATAATAAGATTAGAAACGATTTTTATCTTATATCTTATTATCTTACGTTATTGTAAAGAATCATTTAGAGATTTCAATTTTATTAAATAATAATTTATTGTAAAAATAATAAAATTGAATATCTTAACTGGACTTTCACTTCTTAAGATAACAATACTGATTCAAGGCTAAGAGCAACACAGGACGAGGTGCGTAATCTTAATGTGGAATGATGACTTAACTCCAATATCTCTGTGATGTCTTTTTTATTCATAATCGAACATTTCGACTTTCTTTTGAGTTTTCCTTAGCAAACAATCAATTTCTTCATCAAATATCACGCAAATATAACTCAATAGTCAAGAAAAATCACTTTGTAGGTTTCTAAGTCTGAAATGGACTCACAAGCATTCAGAAGCTTTGGATTTCTTGAATACAATAAATATAAGATAAATTATTAAAACCAAACACAATTATATCTTCATCCATTCATGATCCAAAGTGTCGTCAGACATATTTGATGAAGAATATTTTGATATTTGATGAAGAAATGTCACCAGACACTTTAGACTTGGAAACTTGCAGAATGATTTTCCTTGACAGACTACCGAGTTATATTTGCGCGAAGAAAACGATGAAGAAAGCGATTGTTTGCTGAGGAAGACAAAAAAGAGTTGAAACGTTCATTGTGAATAAAGAAGAGATATTGGAGTTAACTCACAGAGATATTGGAGTTCATCATTCCACACCTCGCACCCTTAAGATTACGCACCTCGTTGACTTTTATTAACCTTGAATCAGTATTATTGTTATTATTGTGAAAAATTTTATTATGGCTATTTCATATTTTTAAACGACGATACATAAATTTATAATATAAAATTTACAGTAATCGTAAAGTGAATTGAATCATCAAAAGAGATTAATTAATTTTGAAATATGTATATCGCAATCGCAATTTAATATCTTTGTACAAATTTAATTATTGTTACAAAATACTTATTATTTCTGAATAAATCAAGTTCTGTAGCATATATTAATAAAATAAGTCTATAAAATTCGAAGTGCATTGAAATAGGGTATAAATCAAAATGGCATGTCACAAATTATGATAAAAATTAGGAAAACAACATATTTATTTGCATTGTATATAATAAAGTAAAATGCAATAATATAACATCGTCAAAGCATGAACAATCTCGTTAATCTCAATAAGGGATAGAAGAGGTAGAGATACATCAAAGCAAAAACTTCAAACATATCGCGCATATGGCGCAATCATATCGCGATATGTTTATTTATGGTGAAAATATTTTAATTATTCATAGACCATTGTTTTAAATCATGGTGCTAGTAAAAATTAACGCAACAGTGTGGAAAATATATTTTATTAATTCTCGTCGATGCCTCAGAGGAATTAGATTTACGATTGATCTCTCAGTACCTAAAAACAAAATTTGTTTCATTTAATACAATTTAGTTTAATTAGATTAGAAATATTAAATTTTTTTTCAACTATCTCCTTTTTAAATTAATAATACATATATCAAATATAGCGCTAAAATAGAAATAATATGTAAAAGAATAAATTCCGTAGATTAGAATAAAATCGTGTTTAAACAAGACAAGTTTTTTTATATTACTAATTTTTTATATTATTAATTAATAACAAGATATAGTATAATATAATATAGTATAAGTTAGATGTTTAATACTTAAGTAATATTTCTATATAAATTTATATACATATCTAGTTCTGCGCGCCGAAATTATTTTTAGTCTTAAAACGTAATCGTATACCGAACTGAATATCAATATCACAAATTAAATTAACAAATAATTTAATAATATTGATATTAATAAAAGCACCTTAGAAAATTGTAAATCATTTGATGATAATATACTAAAAGAAAAGATTGACTGCAGCAAATTAGATGATAAAATATGGCATAACATTTTTAATTGATTGTAGAAACCAATTAAAAATGCTACGCTATATTTTCATCTAATTTGCTGCAACCAATCTTTTCTTTCAGTGTAGTATTTTAAAAAGCTATAAATAATAAGATTTACTTCAGAGTGTACAGATTCAGTTGTGTATTCACATTACGGTCTTAAGAAACTTTGTTTAATTAACTTATTTCTTTTAATTTTATGAGTTAATTTGTTTCATAATATATGCATTATCTATTACGATAAACAAATGAAACATAGATAAAAAATTTGAAATCAATTAACATATTAATAATCACTATGATTGGCAAGATACTTTTTCCATTGTGAAGCTAGATGATGTATTCTCTGTTCATAAAATTTCTTGGACTGGAATCAAATCCATTCGCAAACAGCCTCTTGCACTGCTGCGAATGGCAATTTCATATCCGATAAAAAATTTTTCATGCATGAATTAATATATATAAGTATGTATAAATGTACACATAAATACGCATAAATATTTATAAACATCTATAATTATATATGAAATATATCCATAAGTTCGTACATCCTTTTTTTTGTAAAATTACATTTTAATGTACTAGAAATAATAATAATAACGTGAAAACATTAAAAATAATTAAAAAGGTAATTTTCGCACTATTTGTTTTAGAAAAAATGAAGTTTGAAGAAATGTAAAAAAATTACTTACGTATAATTATATATAAAATTATGCACAATTATGTATGAGCAATTTTTTTTTATATTTTTCCAAACTTGTTTTTTTTTTTAAAACAAACAATGCGAAAATTATCCCTTTAATTATTTTCTTATGTTTTTACATTATTATTATTATTTCTATTACACTAAAAAGTAATTTTACAAAAGAAAGAGGAATGCATGAACATGTATGGGCATATTTCATATATTATATATTATTTATATGTATTTATGTATGTTCATACATATTTATACATATTCAAGCATGAACAATTTTTTACCTAGTTTTTCAGATTCTTCTTCCATATACTTATCCCCCCCCCCCCAATTCTATAATTCTTAAGGCTCCTGAATAATCACAGCTATATTAAATCGTAATGTCAGAAGCAAGAAAAAGACATGTTAATTTTTATTATGCCATTTGTAAATAAAAACAATTTATATAAAACAAAATAATATGAGATCGCTATTTAAAATAAAAATGAACGAAATCTATTCTTATTCTCCATTATTATCCCTATTCAGTAAATAATCATAAAAAGTGATCATTTTTTACAATTATTTACTGACTGTAGTATCAGGAGGATAAGCATAGTTTTATCTATTTTTACAAATGTTTTAAAGCTCATTATTTTGTTTTATCTAAATTGTGTTTATTTACAAATGGTGCGTAACAAATATTAATGTATTACTTCTCTCTTTTGACATCACGATTTAATATGGTTGTAGTGATTATTTAGGAATCTTAACGATAGTTGCTATCGCATGGCGACACATTTTCGGAAACAAACTGGAATGTCTGGCCTACAGTTCAGACCTACTTGTCGCCATGTAATTTTCATATCTTTAAAGATTTGAAGAAGAATCTCAAAGGAAGAAAAATACCGTCGGATGCAGCAGCAGATGAATGCAGGAGGCTGTTTGCGTTCAATCCCAGCCCAAGGAATTTTATGTATATGAATATAGCATCCGTTGTCTGGTTTCACATGAAAGAAAAATCTTATCAATTATGATGATTATTAACATGTTAATTAATTTCAATGTCTAAATTTTTTATCTGCATTTTATTTGACCCTAATACAAAGATAGAAAAAAGAGAAAAGAGAGGGAGAAGGAAAAAAGTGAACTTATTATAAAATACTTACCGATATGTAAAAGGGTTATAATTATAAAATTTATTATAATGTAGGCCTAAAAATCAGAATACATGATCTCTTGCGGTTTCTCAAATTTAATAGGCCGATAGAATGTGAATGATTGATTCCATCCACGAGGTGCTGTATTATAATTTGTCAGGTTGTGAAGATTGGCTAATTTCGGTCCAGTATAATTGTCATTCTCATACAATTTGTTCTCTGGAAATTAAAACTTTAAATAATAAATCTGCAAATATATAAACATTATAAGAAGAACATAATGAAAGATTACTAACTGAAATAATTTTAATAAATTTAACTTTTGTATATCAAAGACTGCGAAAGTGATATCTTAATTATGTTCTTATTGTTACAAATAAATACAAGTAATATTTAAAAATATAATATCAAAAATCGTAAAATTATATCGATTTAAATTAAGTATATTTTAAGATATTTTAATTAACTTTGTTTAACATTATGATACCGGAAAAATAATAACGTTTTTATTAAAAGGCTATATTTTAAATAAAAAGAAAATATTTCTCACACAAATAATTATGGATAATAATTAAATTAAAAAAAAATTTAATTTTTGTATATTTATATGATTTTTTTATACAATACACGAGAAATTTCATGTATTGGATATAATTCAATTGTATAATTCAATTGTTGGATATAATTCAATTAATTTTTGTTAATTCGTTTGTTATTTAGCGCTACGTAAGGATTAAGAATAATGCAGTAAAGATTGTTTTGTATATTTAGTATGCGAAAGCAATAATATCGGAACTACAAAAGCACATGCATATTAACTTGCCTAATTCTGGGTTAACATCAATGAGTTTGCATTCTGGCGTAGTGGTGCCTAAAAGATTATCCAAGACTGGCGTGTTACGCAAATGTTTCTTAGTTTCGAGTATATTTTCCTGCGAGGTGACCATCGAAAGTATTAATGACTTTGCTTCGGGAAGCATTTCAGCCTCAGTATTGACGAATCTCGTGGCCGTGTCGTTGGCATAAAGGGCTTCCAATTCCTGTGAGGTAGTCGAATGACGTCGAGTACCCATATACTCGTCCTCGAATGCGAATGAATACTCGCTGCTGTCGCAGCAGTTCAATAAAGCAGACGGTGCTGAATTGCCACGATCTATAAATCCCAAGTTCTGATAATCTTCGGAGTCAGTGTCATCCGTGGTATATTCACTCTCGTCAGTGGAAACGTAGCCATTGTATCGGGACTGTAATTTCGTTGATCCTTCGTAAGTTTCGCGTGCTTTGCATAATTGACCATTGTATTGGGACTGCAGCTTTCTTTCGTAGTTTCCACGTGTGTCATACATTCGATTATTGCATTGAGTCGCAGATCCTTCGTAGTTTCCGTGTGAACTATATAATTGATCAAAAAATGAATTCTCAATTTTATTTCGTTTAATTATACTCTCCACTTATCTAAAGAGAGATACTATGTGCAATCACTATGTGACTGCAATTGGCAACAAATATATATGTATAAGCGAAAGATAAATTGTAGACTTCGTAGAACCTCATTGAACTATGCACTATTATGAACGATATTATAAATAACATCTTGTATTTATTATTTACAATTAAAATAGCAGATTAAAATATGCATCGTTAAAAAATACGTATAACGCGTCATCAAATACGAAATGTAGCGCATCATAAAATCAAATAAATTTAAGTTTTTTCACGTCAATAGATATTAATTTAAATAATTCTATAAATCGGAAAAACAAAACGTTATCGTTAAGAAACAAAATATTAAAAATAAAATATTAATTAAAAATAGAAAACTTGTTTGTTATATTATTTATATTCAAAAAATCCATAAATTCTCACCGTACGTATCTCTTCTCCTCATTATTATGATTGACAGGATTTTTCGTCTCGAAGAAACGTGCTATGCCATTATCCAACGGGCACTGCTGTACGATTGGAATAATCTTTGGACTAATCTGCTTATATTGTAGAACTGGTCTACAAGTTTTCTCGAATTCTTGAATTAGTTGCTTCACTGGCACAGGAGTGTATCCATTTTCCTCGTTGTCATTCTGCATCTGTCTGTCGTTGTGTTGCTTATTCCCGAGCTTATTATCAATCATATTATCGTTGAACTTGTTATCGAAACGCTGTTGAATCCTTGTGTCTTTGCCATTGTAACTTCGCATGTTGCAAACGTCAGATTTTCTCGGCGATTGATAATTGTTGTTAATATATGTATTATTGTTACTTGCGACATACTTATTGGCCATGTTAGTGCGTCGATTGTTAGTAGAATCGAAAATGATACGATGGGATTTTTCGACGATGGGCGATCGACAATAATCAGGAGAAAAATCGGAATCTGTGCCCACCGCAATTTCTCGAAGATAAATCTTTTTTATCTCGCTCGAATGGCCGCATCGGTTAGCATTACAGTGTTTGTCTGCAACTCGCAAATTAAAATTGATACAGCACAGCATAGCAATTGCAAAAAGCTTTGTTATAAGATTTAGCCTAAAATATCTTCTCCAGAAATTAGAAGAAGAATAAACTTGAAAAGCTTGAAAATTAATTTAAAAAATATATTAAAATAAAATGTAAAAATAAAACTTGTATTATAAAAAAAAGTTACAATTACTTTGTAACAAATACTAAAAATTGAATTTATTATAATTATCTATGAAAAACAAAACTTATTATATATACATATATGAAAACAATTTATTTTATAATATTAATTTACTTTTTTATATAAAATTGTTCTTCTTTTGATTTTATCATTTTTGATTGAAATTGTTTAAATATATATTCTATTATTTTTATAAACAAAAATATGAGATTTCAAATTTTTTAAAATTTATTTTTATTATATGTCTATTCTGATGTCTTTTAATTGTTATCTGAAAATTCAATTGTTCTTAATATTTTAGGCAATATAAAGACAGAGAAAAAATTTGCTATAAACTCAAAAGCGATTACAAAATTTAATTATCAAATTTGTTTGCTTTATAATAAACAAATTTGCATATTTGACATTTTGCATTTGTTGCAAATAATTTTTATAGCAAGTACAAAAAAGATTAAATATTTGTTAACGCCTGCAAATAATATTTGTGATCCCTATATGGCAAATAAATTTTCCGTCGTGGCATAGGATTAACGTTCATAGTAAATTTTTTTTCTGTGATGCTTCAACGTGTTTTCTGATATTAGATGTTTGCTTTGAAATGTTTATTTAATCAATCGTTACAAAAAACATGATTATTATCAAAAGATATGATTTTTTGTTTGTCTTACAATTAGATACATATATCGCAGAGATGTCAAGAGCGGGCTTTTCTGCTGATTAAATAACTAATGATAATGTTTGTGATTATGGCTGTTAAGAATGGCTGAGTTCAGCAGATGACCAAGCAGCTCAGTGAGTGCTTAACGATTTTTTATTATAATTGGTTTCTTAGATCAAAAATTAAAGGTAAGAAGCAATCATGTATTAAAGAATCACTGAACGCTTATTAACGTTGCTTTGTTATATGCAGTCAATATAAAAAAATCATTTAAGTTGGGTTTAACTGCTTAACTGGCTTGGTCCAACATTGATCTCTATTTTATGGATCGTGTTAAGTATAATACCTCTAAATTCTAAAACATTTTGTTGTTCATGCACGTTTGATAGTAAAAAGAGAATAAAATTTTTCTCAAAATTTTCCTATTTTATTTATAGATAAATTATATCGTATTGTTTTCTTTTTTTCTATAATATAATTACTATTACAATATTATATTATTATTGTAGCTATTTTTATATTATGTTACTTGATATTATTAATTTTATTTTACATTACACATATTATGTTGATTAAGAAACAATAAAATTAAAAAATTAAAAATGAGGTATAAAATATAAAAATATAAAACGTAAAATGTCATTAAAATTTTGAGAGAAAGAGATTAGAAAAAGTGAAATTAAAAAATTCCAAATACCTACAGTATTGGAACATTTCAACGTATTTTTAGCAGTATATAAAATATGTGCGTTTTCGTGCGGTAAAAGTAATATTGACGTGTTATATAAATATATATACATAATGTCAAGCGATATCGTATAACACTAATAAATTTCGACCTCGGTTTTCGAAAGACTTTGGTGACATTGATGTCCGCTCGTAATTTTAAAACATCTCGGGGAGGATAGAGAAAACAGACCTCGCCGTTTGCCAACAGAGCTAAATCTGCCAAATGAGATCATCTTGCATTTGGAATTATTCGTGTTCATCATTGAATTGTGTTCATATTGTACGCACCTGTTATCGGGATATTTGCGGTGTCAAGAGAGATGTCCACTGTAAAAGGATTATAAAATGATTTATCAATGCTCGAGACCGGCGTGCGAGGTGTCAACGAAGAAGGCGTCATAAATTTTGTGTTACCATTAATTTCCTGAAATAATAATTTTTTTAGTCTTTCATAATGCAAATTGTTATCATTATTTTCTTTAAAATTACAATAAAATTTATCCAATCTTTTATAAAATAAAACAAACTTCCTGTAATTACAATAAAATTATGTTTAATCTATTAAAGAACAAAGCTCAATAAAAAATTATTTATTTTATTTGGTTTAAGTTCTTTTTTAGTGAAATGGTATAATATTATAAAATTTTAAGTTTATAACATAAAATTGGAAAATTATTATTCTACGAACAAATAAATAGATCCACAGAAATTTTGCTACTTACTAATTTTTCTGGATACATTGGCGTCTTCGGTGTGACAGGCGTATTGGGTGTCTGTGGCTGTTCTTGGTCCACCACCCACTTTTCAGATCTTTTCCTACGTTTCGCAAATATCTCGGCACCTGTGAATATTTTGGCAACATTATGTTCATATACATATATTATATACAGCAATAATTTTAGTTACATTACATTTCTCATAACAAACAAACTTTTTAATGTGTATTATTATATTTAGATATATTAAACAAAATAATATTTAATACATGTAATCAATACATGTAATCTTAATATATATATATAATTTTAATTAGTTCATGTCATTTAAATGCATAATATTTACCACGTCCTCTTTGATTATTCAAATCACGGACAATATCGAAAAGCTTTTCCGGATTTTTTGGTACCGGCGCAATATTGACTTCTTCACCCAATGCCTGAATGCCGTGAATGTCAAGTACTTTCCCGCACGGATTCATTATGCATTTGAGAGGTAGTTTTTCCTAGAAAAAATTATATTTCACAGTTTAGATACAGTGCAAAAAATTCAATGAATGTACATCTTTTACCTTATGAATTGTTGTAGTTGATTCCTCTTCGTCCTCGATACCTGTGAAATACTATCTATTATCGCTGTATGCTACACAAAATTTTAAAAACTAGAAAAATAATTGCATAGCAATTTAATGATGCAAATTAAATAATTTTCATACTAGATTTCTTATAAATATTATTTATAGATGAATGGATACACAGATACAAATAAAAAAAACGTAGGAAAACTTTTAACAATTTATTTCATGTTATATTTAAAAATTATTTTTTATTTAGATATTTATTTTCAACAGTGTAAATAAAGGATGTTTCTCTTTTGTTTACTTTTTATGATTATCCTTGATTAATTTTAGCTACAAATGATCAAATTCTTTAGACAAGAATACAATAAATTTTTACAAACGCGACAGTTTTAATTGTAGAAATAAATTATAAAAATAATTTTAATGCGTACCATTGCCATCATGGATCCATTTAACAGATCGCTTTTTTCTATTTACGTACATAGTTTGTCCTTTGCTTTTCACGTTTTTTACATCGCTGAGTGAATGCGAAATTCGGCGTGCAAGTTCAACCTGATCCTCGACCGTAGGATGCGTTGGTGCGTAAAAATACGAGGACGCAAACATTTTTTCTGGAAATAAATTTTCGATGTCATCTTATTAATCTCAACGAATGTGAATCCTTTTTTTTCAAAACATTTTCATATATCTCATATAGTATTTAAATAAATAAATATTTGTCATCTGAAAAATTCTTTAAAGTATATTTTATAAAATCATAAAAATTATTTTATTCTGTTATCAATGAAGGCACATACTATTTTTTGATTGCAATAGTTCTTGAGAATCTGATGCTGGAGTAAGTAGTTTTTGCAAATTAATCGGGGTAGTCTCGCCCCCTTCCTGCAATTAGAAATCACACACACATCACGCAAACTCATGCTGACGAAACAAAACCAATAGAATTATGCAGAATGAAATTATACTTTTTCTTTTTCTGTTCTAAAATTTTCTTGTTATATTCGACCACTATTTTGTTAAATAAAAATTAATAACTGATATGAAAATGAGTAATCAATAATTTTTTGAATTAGAAATAATAATTAATAATTAAAATGATAATAATTAAAGGTTAAGGACTTTCATTTAGAAATATATTTTAAATTAGTTTTAAGTAAAATTTAATTCAAAAGAAAATTTTATATATATATATATAGTTATTAGTTTACTAGTTAGAAAAATAAGTATATTTAAATTCATATATATCTTAAAAAAATAATGGTTCTAAACTTTCCATTTATAAATAAAAGGATTGTTTAAAAATGAATTCTAGAATTCATTGTATACGAATAACTTCAAAAGTAATATAGATTCAAGTAACTTTAAGACATGTTGAATTTAATGTACTTCTTTTTTTAACAAAAGTTTTACAAGTTGAAAACTTCAACTCACCATGCCGAAGTGCAATATTCTTGAAGTAAGATTTTCAAGGAAGTTCCTTTTAACTGGATCGTGTCTATCGGATGGTTTGTAACCGCGTGAATGTATTACAACATTGTCCGCTGATACGCTACGTTGTAGATAATTCTTTTCTTGTAGATAGCCGCTGTATTTCACGCTAGACTTGTATTCCGCATCCTTGGTGAGCCCATATGAGGTGTTGCTCAGAATGTTGCGCTTGGTGTTAACGTGTCTACGGACATTTGAAACGTTCGCAACGCGATGCGGATCCTCCATTTACGCAAACTCTACGAGATTTCACGATGACCATACAAATGTAACGGAAACCGTACAACAAAAAGAAATTCTCGTACCTCCACGTGTAGAAGAGTAGCGATCTTTTTAAAAAGATTTATTTTAAATAAAAACTTTGCATAAGCATAAACTCTATCTTAAACATTACTTGAAATTTTATTTATAAAAACTTTAAACTATTGTTTTCAATTAAAAACCTTATTTCAATTGTATTACATGTACACGCAAAAAATATTTTGCTATTCCAGCTAGAATTATTGCTGTTTTTTATATTTGATAGAAAATTATGTATCATACGCAAAGAATTTATAGCACAAATCTAAATTCTATTTCTGTCATCTATATGATTAGATGCAATACATATCCAATATCACAGACTACTTGCTAGAAATTTATCTATTTTAG
>NW_012130109.1:1256335-1258334 GCF_000143395.1 Atta cephalotes | reverse complement strand
AGAGAGAGAGAGAGAGAGAGAGAGAGAGAGAGAGAGAGAGAGAGAGAGAGAGAGAGAGAGAGAGAGAGAGAGAGAGAGAGAAGAGAGAGAAAGAGAGAGAGAGAGAAATGTAAAAGTGTTTGTCCTAGCCGGCATGCCTAGAGCTCGACGAAGCTTTTTTAACTACGAGAATTGGTTACCTTCCAAGCAGCCAATTAATTCCGCGTTGCAGTATTGGCAGTACTACAACGAGCTCTGTGTAAAAGAAACGCTAAATTTATCTGTTGTAACGTAATACGCAGTAACGGTTTGAGCAGTCGCTTTCGTTGCGTACGCGATCGACACTGTATTCATTTGATGTTGCATACAAAGAATCGGCGATTAATGCACAATACAACATTATTTTTTATAAACAGCTAATCTTATTTTTTTAATCTGGGTGCAAATTATTAAAGTTTGTTAATAACTTATAATCAACTAAATTGTTTCGTTCAGTAACAGTAAAATTTATTTTTACGATATGTACGTATATATGTATGTATATATATATATATTTTAATATAATTTAGTAAAATTTATATTAATCTTATGTGCATTTTATTTTGTTAATTTGTGTTCGAGAAAGTAATATAGCGTGACAATTCTAGGTAACAACGCAATCGATACTTCGCTTTAAATAGATTGTTTGGTAGAAGTTTGAGAGTTTCTTCGAAGTCGGTCAAGCTGTTCGCGGCATTTAGAATAATAGTAGAATAAAATTTCGAGAAAGTTTAAATCAATCAAACTTTGAACGTCAATCGAGAATATTTAATCGAAAGAGTGATTGGAAAAAAAGAAAGTTTAAAAAATATATATTAAAATTGTTTTCTACGTATCAGAAGCAGATTATTTATATAAAATATTCAGAAATTCATGGAATATTTAATAATTAAAAAATTACTCTTCAAAATAGCACTTTTTATTCTTATTTTTTGCAATTATCAAGTCGGTTCCCTCGTAAATCTCGTAATTTATAGCATTTTATTTATAGTATTGCAATTAACTTTGATCGAGTTCATAAACATAAATGAAATAACTCAATGAATGTGAAACTGTCAATTGTGATTATGAAGTAGTCCTTTTAGTGAAGTAGTATAATTTTAAATACACGCAAAATACACGTTTTCTATGTACCCATTTAAAAGTTACAATGACGCGTTATTCTCTTTCTATCTCCTTTCTTCTTCTTCCATTTCACAACAAAGTCTGTCACTAAAATCTCTCAGTATAATTACCGCGATTAGAAGACATGTCACGATTATCAATTTATCACGGAAAAATAGCCACGTTTTGATAAACATAACTGACATTTCTCATATCACGCACTCTCTCGGAAATATTCTCTTTCGCAAACGATAACGATAATAAATTAAAGTTAGAAAAAAAAGGGAAAGGGGAAAACCATGACTCGGGTAACTTGCACTTTCTCTCTCCCTCTTTCGTCTCCCAGGTGGACAGAAACATTACGAACAGAGATTTTACTTATCAAACGATGCTCTCCTCATCGCGACGTGCATGCACACAGAAAGTGGGTCGTCTCCCTTCTTCGCCTACACTTTATTTTCCTTCTTTACCCGCGATTTATTTTTCCCACGGCTTTACGTAATGCGCGACACCCCGGCCTACACACTTTGCCGGAGGTGGTCAGAGTCCGCCTAAACTCGCCGACGAAAGCTCCCTCGCCGTGGGAGATGAATCTCGCATCTTGCAAAACGTTCTCTGGCACGCACCATCCGTTCAAATATGAGAGGCAACGTACCAGAAGGAGTCACTGCCGCTGCTACCGCGCCACCGCCGCTGCTACAATGCTCAGCAACCAACAACTACGGCCGATTCATTGACAGAATAGAAATAAAAAAAGAGAGTAATGGAGAACGAGAGAAAGAAAGAGAGAGAGAGAAAGAGAGAGAGAGAGAGAGAGAGAGAGAGAGAGAGAGAGAGAAGAGAGAGAAGTAAATAAATTTATTTATATACGAACAAC
>NW_012130109.1:1241534-1255582 GCF_000143395.1 Atta cephalotes | reverse complement strand
AGAGAGAGAGAGAGAGAGAGAGAGAGAGAGAGAGAAAGAGAGAGAGAAATAAAATTTATTTTTATATCGAACAAACTGCCGAGTGAATTTTTGTGGACCTTCAGCGAATCGCAGTAGCAAAAAGATTTTTCCCGAAAGAAAAGTCGTTATCCAAATGTGGATTATATCGGTATCGATCGCTTCTCCTACATACGTGAATGGGTCTCCGGAACGGATCAACCGTGTTGGTGAGAGAAGTGTCACTTCCGTGGCGGCGGAGGCCTCTCGATGGCTTCTCTACAGGTCTACCACTGGTACTATCGAGAGAACCCACCTTGTACCCTTCTCTTCACCATCAAGATCCGTCCGAGATCGTCGAGCTTGATCAGCCGAATCCGCACTTATATGCGATGAATTACAAACACGGCCGGCACACACGGCTTTATAATAGTGCCCAAACCGTCGTCTATACAGCGCCTGCTTGCCGACTTGCTTGGGACGCCTTTCGTTAAAAATAGACCATCAGAAAGCGACACCTCAAGATTCGAACTGAGCCAACGACGGGTTGTCTGTATAGTACACCCATATGATATATTGCAAGTAGCAAATGGTAGCTATTGTGCTTATTATTATTATGCAAACATCTGTGAGCTACCAAACTGCTTTTAAAGTTAAGTCCCTATGGCTTATTTCATCTTCCCTGTGTTGGAAACAAATTATTTCACGTTATTCCATATTATTACAAAATATTATAAAAATAACGACGAAGCTTTATTGCAATGCATTTCAGAATATAATCGAATTGTATAGATATTGTATTGTTCATATAATGTACATTAGTTTATAATTTATATACATACTATTAATCTTGGAATGATTTCTATTATCCCGAATCATCATTACTTATATGATATTTATATTTTCTCTCAACAAATCATTGGAGGTTGCTCAGAGTCATGATCTTGACAACATATATTAAGGTCAAGATTGTTGGCGATTGCTCCCCTTTTCTGCAATGTTATCAAAAGTTTTTAACCAATTGGATACTTAGATAGTTAATATCGGTGGTATTATAACTTTTAAGCCTTATAATTAAAAAAAGTACGTAATAAAAAAATATTTTGTTATAGTGTTTTGAAAAGCTCTCGAGATAAGCTACAAGAATATGTAATGAAAAATAGGTGTTTCATTTAAAGAAAATCTATATGATATTGCTTTCATCTTGGCAACATCACTCTGATATAAGTCAAACTAATATATAAAATTAGAAAATAGATGTTTTTAAAGTTGTATCGCATAATGACTTTTCTTAAGATTTGTTTGAAACTTTTATTGTTTGGAGAGATAATGACATTCTCTATACATACGTATTATTTTGAGAGAGAGTAACTAGGTATGTTTATAGGATAATTGCATTTGAAGTTAGTACTTTTAATGCTAGACAAGGAGTGATAATACATTTTTTCCATTATAGCGCAAAAACGGTATTTAGAAATTCGCTCAAAAATCAAAGAACTATTGATAAATGTAATACAAATCTCCTAAATCGAAGAAAATGAGAGTAACTAGTCAAATATTATAAAACCTTAGAAAGATGTTTTATTACTTCATTAATATACACTGCGCTTATCAACTCATTCTCGAATACTGCCGTACAGTGAGGAAATAAAAATTACTGTAGGAAAATAAAAATTACTGTTAAAAAATTGCAGCAATTTTTGAACAGTAATTTGTTTTCCCATCACCGAACGACGCCCTCATGCGCTAGCGTTTTGGGCGATTGTCCCCCTCCCCCCACACAGACCGCTCTTTTGCGACACAACTCTTAAATTCTACAATTTTTTTCTGAAAAATGCATGCTTTTCGAGATATTCAACTATTCCGGAACTTATACTCCTCACTATATAATTTAGGGGCGTCTGACTTTCTACGCGAAGCAAAGATTGCCTCCATGCATACTACTTTCCACGCGAAAAAAGATTTCATTTGGGTTTGCAACTTTCCATGTAAAACGTGATAAAACGTGAGAGTTAAATAAAATACGTGTATATTCAACTTTATTTGTTAATAATGTTTAATGAATAATAAGTGATGCAGCTAAAACCTGTCACTCAGACAGGAAGATCACTCAGAATTACGATCTTGACAATATATATCAAGATCAGGGCTGGTTTCTCTATATAGTGCAGAATTTTTTTCAAAATTCAAATTCGCTATCTTATTCACTTTTCTTTATATTTTGTTATGATTTGTATTTCTTCAATTTCTTCATAAGTACATTCAGTATCTTTTTTTCATAAGAAATTGAAGCTTCTGAGACTCATAAACTCGTGGAATAGAATTTACAATAATTAATGCGGATCAAACATTAGTTCCGAATCACATAATTATTATATTTAAATAATTATAGTATTTTCTAATTATACTATTTTCTGAAATGCGTATATTACAAGATTCTTTAGCATTTGTTTTATCTTTTTCAAGTATCGATTCTTTATTATTTATTAGCAACGCAGCGTTGCACATTTTATTAATATCATTAATAAAACGTAAGAGATAAACTAAAAGTTATTAAGGTATGTATCTTTAATTCATTCAAAGTGTAACTATACCAGAATTGCTTTATGGCTTTTACGGGAGATAGTAAACAGCATAGATTTCATGAAAAAAATCAATATCATGCTTAGTTGAAATTAAATCCAAAAAAGATAAAGTAGTTTGGTGAACTTTGCAATTAATACATGGAGTCTAATTGTGGATAATTGTTATTACTTAATTCATTTAATTAAAACATATAAAATAATACCGAAATGAAATAAAATTATCCATAAGAATGTAATCTTTATGATTAATTATTGGGTTGTTCGGAAAGTTCGTGCTGACTAAAATTTAAATTTTAGTATACATTTATTAAATTAAAATTTTCTGCGTTTCAATTTTCCTTCAACATCGGCACAAACTTTCCGGACAATCCAATATAACTATTAAATATTATATTTATTAGTTGTTTGACATCGTTGTGAATAAAAATATAATTTTTTTTAACCGTATAGTTAAATTATTCATTTTCGTTTTATTTTCTTATTTTATAGATCTATCATATTGTTTAAGTCCATTGTCACTTTACATACTTATTATAATTTTAATATATTTTATACTTTTCTTAATTACTTACTCTTAAAAGTTGTTTAATTGTTCTGTATTTAATACACATATAATTGCAAATACATATATAACAAATACGTAAATATCATTTATGTAAACTTTACTTACATTTATGTTATGTAACAATCACATTCATTGTTTGCTAGGTAGTTGTTATATGACATTTTTTCAGAATTATTTTTAAATTATTATACATTTTTTGAAAGCTCTTTTTTTTAACTCTGTTTTTTTTTTAAGATATGTTGCATAACTATGTACGCATTTAGAAAATATATTTTATAATTTTCATTGTCTATGTATTTCAATATAAGTTGATAAAGAATGTCAATTATACTATACTTAAAATTATTTTCTACAGTAGTTATTATTTTACTTTAATGTTTTCAATATATGCAAATAAATAATATAACTTTTATTATCACTATTTTATATTTGAGATCAAACTCCAATATTTAAAAAATTATTATAATTTAATATAATAATTTGATATATATTTGCATATCCTAAAATTACAATCATTAGATTATGTTTTTTTTTAACTCTTCGTGGTCACTAGGGAGAGTCTCAAGAAACCTCAAAAAGGTGTGATGAAGCTTTATATTTCTAAAATCTTTTTTCAAAACGAGACTTAAATTTTATTTATTCGAAGTTCAAAATACTCTTTTGGCCGCATATTATTCCTTAGATGTCAGTTTTTGCGATTTTTTTAAATATGTTAAAATTAAAAATTTTAAAAAGTCACTGTATTTTCCATATTCTAAAATGTTTAAAGTATGTTTAGTAATTTTTATGATTTTAAAAAATAAAAGTTGTAAATATGGCAACCAATTAAAATGTTGTTATTTTATCTCCTATGTGACCGACATAAAATTCTCAGGAGATGTGACTACGAAGGGTTAAAAAAGAATGAAATTATAGATGTTAGTAATAAATTTTAAGTAAAGAATGTTTTTTTTAAATTGATTCTACTTTTATAGCATATTAAATAAAACGAATTTATATGTCAAAAAGAAAAACTTCATTCAAACAACAATTTATTTAAACTATCATACGAAACAAATAAAAAATATATAAATTTACTTTAATTAAATCTACAAATATGATTTTTTAAACCTTTTTTTTTGCATTTTTCCAAATTTTTTAGATTTATTGTTATGATTTTTTTGCTTACTACAATTCTCGACTCAGTTTTCTAAAGTGTTTAAATGCACCAGACAAAAAATTCATAACTATACTAGCATTATTAAATATAATTTGATAAAATTAAAATTATTTAATTATTTAAAATTAAAAAATGATTTTTCTTTAAATAGAAGTTAAAACTTACCTATAATTTCTTTTATTTCTTATTTATTTCGAGATTGTATACTAGATGATATTACTTTATCCAAAATCTCTTCATGATCTGTATAGCAGAAGCTTTCAAAAAACAACATTGCAACATTTTCAGTGTCAATGCGACATTGCTGTTGCAACGTTACTATAACATTACTGTAATAATATTCTATGCTATAAAACAGTTACAATTTTTTCACTAATTTAAAAAATAAATTATTAAAAATTTATCTATTCGTTTTTTTTTCGTATTGAAAATTTATCTATTTGTATTTTGCATTTTTTTGTACAATTATATATTCTAACCTTCTCTTTTTAGAATTGCCTTCTAATATCTTCTGCTAAAAATTATTACTGGGAGTACAGCATTTATCAGAAGATTATCATTTTCATATTTTGATATCTTCGTCTGACATTCTAAAATTTTAATGTAACATTTTAAAATTAAAAGATTTTTTTTTAAAAGTTAAAAGATGTACATTTTATAAACATTTTTTTTTCTTTTCTTACACATTCTATTTTCTTTCTATTCTATTGGAAATTGTTGTGTTCTACAGAATCCAAATTAATTTGATATAAATTAATTTGATATAATAATTATTTGTTTACTATTTTGCATTTGTATAAAAAATAATAAAACTTGAAGTATATACAATTTAAAATTATATCAAAATATTTTTGATTTATTGATAATTAATCCTTTTTTATTTTTCACATTATTATAATATATTATGTATTCAAAAAAAATTTTTTTTTTGAATTTTTTATTTTTAAGAAACTCTTTCGTAATACTTTATTCGAATTTCGTTGCTTTCTTTTAGAAGTGTATAACTGCTATTTTTTTTTAGCAAATTAAAAAGTTCCTAATTTACTTATATTTTCATTTCTACAATAAAAACAAACTTAATTTGAATAATCTAGGAAAAGTTATTATTACATTATGAATGTAAAATATAAACATAATAACAAAATTAACATTATATATAATTTATTTATTTCTTATTCTTTTATTTCTAAATAAAAGTTAGAGATTGATATGCATTATATGCACGTTATTAAACTAATATAATAAATTTCAATTTCTTTACGTGTAACCTTTACTTCACTAAATTATTAATGTATAAATACTTTTTTTAAAATTATTTAGTTTGACGCGCGCGTGTATGTGTGTGTGTGATATTTGAAACATTTTTTTATATCATCAAAAATAAGCGAAATTTATATCGATTAAGTAGACTACTCTGTATTAATATTATTTATTAAAATTTTTTATATTAGTTATGTTGTTATTGTAGTTATTTTTCATTAATTATATAATATTTTTCATTAGTATTTTTTTAATCTTATCTTTGTTATTAATGTTATTTGTTTTAATTATTTAAATTATTTGAAATTACATTTTAATGTAACACATATTTTTCCACAACAACAAAAACATTATTAAAATAAATATAAGCGCGCCAAATTCTATTGCAAAATATTAGATAAAATTAATTTAGATAAAGAAGTTATATTTAAATTGCTATAAATTTTATCTATATATGAATTTACATTATGAGAATTTACATAAATTATATAATTTTTGACTGCCAGATTATTAATTTCGGGTTTTGAAAATTTGTGATTCGGTTCTGCTACATTACTTACATATTACTTACAAAGTAATAATGTCACTGCCACAATACGCTACTCAGGTAATATGCTTAGCACATTTATACATTAAAGTTCATGCTAGAATTGCATGATCAGCACGAATAAATCGGAATCAAGATTCGAAATCAAGATTTTGATTTGTTGCAGAAACTTATTAAATTTTATTGACAATGTTTGGATAGTGATTACTTTTTATTTAAATAATTCAAATATTTTAAACCTCTATATGGAATTTTAAATTATTCAAATTTTTTTATATGTGTATCTGAATAATTCAAATTTTAATTTGCAAAATAACTATCAAAAGAATCGAGTGTTGTGTCATTTGAACATGCATGAAAACGGACATTCTGTAAAATCTTCTATCATTGTAAATATCTTGAGATGGAATGCGTTGATTATGCTGTTGTTACATGAGCCTTTGACATACTTGATATAGATCTCTTGTGTCTGCGTATTTTGGTATCATAGATCTAGTGAAAAGTGCGTTTCACGACAATTGATTTTGACTATATATAGGAATACATAAAGTTGACTTAGTGTAATGTGTATTCTGTAGTTAAATTCTGTAGTGAATTCTTCTTTAATTATCATTATCTATAACAATGCGTTTAATTAAATACATATTGTATATACATACTATCAACGTGTAGTAATTAATTAATTTGGAGGTAATATATACTAATTCAAACAAATTATTATGTTGTTGAATTGATGCAAATATTATATATTATTAATATTTAATTGATAAAATATTATTAAAAAAATAAGTTTTGAAAAATTTATCATCAAATGATTATTTTGATTAATCGTTATTCTACTATTATACATATATATTCAATGCATTTCTATTTATCATTATCCTTCTACAGAAAGTTGAGAAAAAAATATAGTTAAGTTTAATAAATATTTAGTTCAATGCTGTCAATTAAACTTACAGTAAGTAAATTTTTTTCAATAAAAAAAATGATTGTTAAATCAAATTAACATTTTTTGTATTAAATAAATATATCTTTATATTTAATAAATATTTAATTGGCAGTATTCAACTAAATATTTATTAAAATTGACTATATTTTTTTTTCAGTGTACTACATATCAATTTTTCTCTTTTGAAAAACTCTGTAAATATATCAAAGCAATCAAAATAAAAACAAACTTCTTTAGACAATTTGATATTTTTCTAGAATTTTTAAAATTTTAAAATATATCCTATACAATAAACGATTTATTAAGATATGTGAATACACAACAAGTGAGAGGTACCGATTGAGATACCTGTTTCGGTAATTTAAAGGCTTAGAACACTCGTACGGAATACAAAAGATCCGAATTCGAATCCCGACCAAGATAATATTTTTCGAAATAAATTTATTTAGCGTTTTTTGGTACATTATGTCTTTCTAATAATAAATGCTAGATTCGATGTCAAATTATTAAATTGTGATCAATTTAATTTGTGATATTACTATAGTAATCTGATTGCGGTTATAAATTTGAAAAATCATTTTGGCGAAAAATCATTCGGCAATTCAAATAACTACATATTTAGTTATATTTTATTTTATATATAAATTTACATAGTATATAAATTTACATAGAAATTATTTAAAAGCAAGATCCAGCTTCGATCGTAATAAGCATTAAACTCTTACTTGTAGTATATCTTATATTTGTAAAAAATAATTATTTTTATTACAATTATTTATTGTTTTATTTCTGTACGAGTGTGATACATATATACATATAATCTTTTAATATCATTTAGAAATAAATTTTAATATTTAATATTTGATATTTAATATTTAATAATACATTTTTCTCTAATATCTAAAAAATTATATTTTTTTATATATAAGATAAAATTTTATCAAGGCAGAGGCCATCACAAAAGAAATTTATTATTATTAAATTTTTATAATTAAATATTAACAATTAAATATTTATTTATGTATTTATATATTTATATATTTATTTATATTATTTGTTTTAAGTTCAGTTCTTAAAGATATTTTTTGGAAGTTTATATTTAATATTACCTAATAATTCTAAAAATAATTTTTATTTAATAAGTTTTGCATTAAATTATTTCTACACAAGGTTAATTAAAAGCCATTATTAATTTTTGCTTTTTTTTAGATACATTTTACATCGATGGACGAAAACTATAAGTAATATAATAATAAAGAACATGTTATATTATTTTAATCGTTTTATGTTAATAAATAATTTTAAATTCGCGAGTTTGAGTACACTTATCGCGATTACTGATATTGTCACGTGCGTTAGCTTAGTACTTATAAATACATACACGCGCGACGTGAGCGATTAAATCGATGCTGTATATCGTCTGAGGCGCATACACCTAAAATATTCCTGAAAAATTTATTTGCAGTTTAATAATTTGCGCGTATTTGTGTGAGTGTAAATACAGGATGAACATTATATTAAACTCACTCGCTAAAATCGATTATTTTCTAAAACATGTTGGAAGACTTTGGTATTTGGTTAGTTCAAAGGAGACGACTTTCGAGTTTCTACATGAAGTGCCGGACTATCAACAACAGGTAATATTTTCCATGTGAGAAATAAAAATAAAAAGATTTTGACATAAGAAAAATAAAAATAAGAAAATTTTGATATTTCTGCTAAATTTTTTATTAAATTAGAGGCCTATTCTGTAACTCTTAACAACTATAACGATATCATACACGGCTTTTTTCATTATGTACAAAATCTGCACAATAACAATGTAACGATATTGTTAAAGTTGTTAAGAATTACAGAAGAAGCCCCTTAAACTACATTCTATAGTTTTTATATATTACATAATATCATAGAGTAAATAATGTTATAAAGCAGACGTGTTAAGTGTAGATTACTTAAATTATTATATAAATAATATAAATAATTTAATTTTGAAAATAAAGCTATTTTCTATTTTTATTTAAAACAATTATAGGTAAAGAATTGAGATTTTAATTATTTGAAATGCTATTATTTTATTAAACGTATGCTATAAATTAAATTTAAATTGATACAAAAAAGAATTTCAATGTAATTAATTTATTAATTACGTAATATAATTCTTCTTCTTCTTCTTCTTCTTCTTCTTCTTACATTAAGCCTCTGGCACCTGTTACACCTCTCTCATATTTGTGATGCACACGCTGATTATTTAATTGTTACAAGCATGTAGGATCTACAATTTTAATGCCAAGTTCCGTATTTTTCAAGAGGTATTTCTGTAGGCAAGGATACTCTCGGGAGATTGCCGGCTTTTTTCGAGAGGAGACACGAGTATAAAAATTTTGATTCCTACTGAGATCGAAGCCGAGACCTTTAGCTAGATCAATGCTCTGTCTACCATGTCTATCATGTATTATAATATAATTAATTTGTGAAATTATAAATATTTATGATTATTAGCAATATTTTTAATTGTAGAAAAATTTAGAAGTAGCATTGTTATGTATTGATTAGAAAAGAATTATATACTGCTTTTTAATTGATTATAAAATAAACAGATAGTAAATAGATTACATAACAGTAGATTAGTAAATATTTATTATTATAATAAAATTTAATAAAGGTGTAGCAGTAAATAATTTACACTAAAGTAAAGAAAATTGTTAGAGACGATAATTTAAAGAATATTTTTAATTATGAATAATTTTTTAAAGTTTAATTTTTATTGTTAATTATTAATTAAAGTTGCTGTTTATTTTAATTTTACTTATTTAATAATAATAATAATAATTTAACTTTAAAAATGCTTTCCTCTAAGGTCAGCATGACTTATTTATGCTCTGATTGGCTTCACATTGTATATCAGTGTGCATTCAGCTCAAATAGAATTTATAACATTTTTCTTTGAAAAATCTACTTGATATAATTTATGCCAAAGCAACATAAATGATGTCAAATGCATTGAGGAAGTCCGATAATTTGAATGCGCAGCTGGCCTGTTATTTGTTACGAACACAGCAAGCTACATGAATCGTTAACAAGTCATATGTGCGCGCTATTCTTGTCGAGACCTCATTCGAATGTAGCGACTAATACATGAAACTACGCGCTACCAATACATGAAAAACTTAACTTTCTGCGTATGCAATCTCTGATATATTTATAGATATGGATGCCGTTTTTTCTACTGCTTATTCTGGAGCAACTAATATTAAGAAAAAAATTTCGTTTAAATGATCAAGTGACATCATTATCTCATTGGATGCTCCACGAAACTATCCGGTAAGGATAATTACAATCTGTTCTTTATTATATTAAAAAAGTAGGAAATATATATATATACGTAGTAGTTTTTTATTATTTTTTCCTGGAAATTATTTGTTTCATTAATTTCAGAAACAATCGAATAGTTTTAAATAATTTAAGAAATAATTTCTTGCAATTGTTATCGACATAAATATGTACATACAATGTTTTCTTACAATACAATTCTACTTACAAGTTAATTTTTTATTTATTGTGTCTTTTATTCTTATTCTATTCCTTTATCTTTACTCTGTGCTCGGGAACATAAAATTCAATTATCTTATTTTATTCAATTATACTTTCTATCTGAAGTAATAGAAAATCTAATGTAAAAGTGGTTGTATAGAGAAGAAGATTTTTAGAAATTTTAGGATTATAAAAAATATAATAAGCATATAATAAAATAAATAAAAATAAATAAATAAAAATAAGCATATAATATTATTAATAATAAAAATAAGATATTTGTAATAATAAAATATAAAAAAATGAATAAAGATAATAAATACATAAATATGAATGTAATGAGTATTAGTCGTATCTTTCTTTATTTGTCAAAGTTAAATAAAATATTATTATTGATTTCACAGAATATTTTCTCGCGGTGCCGAATATTATTTATACATTGTTATTTATGAAGGGTTTGGCAGAAAATATACTTTACCCTGGAATTCGCTATGCACATGGTATATTACCTTCATTGCCGTAGACTTTTGTTACTATTGGGTTCATCGCAGTAATCATGGTTAATTTCCAAAGATTTCTCGTGTTAACAGCAATCTCTTTCTTTCTTTTTAATTGAAAATATTAATTGACTTATTGTTTGCAGAAATTCACTTTTTGTGGGCCCACCATCAAGTACATCACAGCAGTGAGGAATTTAATCTCGCGGTTGGTTTACGACAATCCATTCTTCAACATTGGTGCAACTTCGTAAGTATCACTTTTTTAACATTTTTATCAAAATTAACTGTATACAAAGAAAAATATTAATAGATAATTTTAACACTTATTACACTATGTTTTAATACTTATTACACTAATCGATCAATTGAAATAAATTACAAATTAAAGACTGTTTATAATTAAAACTAAAAGATTTTAAAATAAAATGTATCTTTATATTTTGATTTAAATATCTTATGTATCTTGATTTAAATATCTTTTGCAGGTAATTTATTTACCACTTGCCTTTCTTATACCTCCATCACATTTTATTGTGCATAATCAACTCAATTTGATATATCAATTGTGGATACATACAACAGTTATTGGTGATCTTGGACCATTCGAGTTAATTTTTAATACGCCTAAGCATCATCGTGTTCACCACGGTAAATTAAATATAAATATATCTAATATATTTTTTTGCGATTTATAATATATTACATGTGCACTTCTGTATTTGTAGGCTGTAATCTTTATTGTTTGGATAAGAATTATGGTGGTGTACTTATAATATGGGATCGATTATTTGGTACATTTCAAAAAGAAGAACAAAATGAAGAGATAGTTTATGGATTAGTAATTAATATTGAATCATTTAATGCATTTTATTTGCAGGTAAAATTCATGACAATGAATTATTGTCCTTTTGAATTTTTCATGCACTTAATAATAAATGATAAAAAAATAAGTTAATATTTTTATATGTCGATATGATAGTGACGTAATTTAAATTAGAATGTTATTGCATCTTACAAATATGTCAATTTCTCAATTTATTGATAAACATAAAAAACTAAAAGAAGCAAGAAATATTTAAAAGCTTGTGAATAATAATAATAATAATAATAATAATAATAATAATAATAATAATAATAATAATAATAAAATAAAAATAATTTTATACATAAATATGACAATTATTTTTAATTATTATTATCTATGATGTTGCATTATAGATATTTTACTTGAAGGATTTAATTAAAAAAAGTATAAATATGAATACATGGGCTGATAAGTTTGCTGTTTTTTGGAAAGGCCCTAGTTGGTTTCCAGGCGGACCACGTTTAGGTTTAGATGAATTCAAAATAAAGGTATAAAAAATTTTTAATAATGAATAAGATACATATGCTATTTTAATTTATAAATAATATTTAATATTATTAAAAATAATATTATTAAAACAGAAATCCAGTTTATTTTAAATTTAATATAAGATATTGTTCTATTATCTCTTATAGGTGAAACCTAGAGCTGTATATGATCCTTACATATCAAAAATACAAAAAATATATATTAGCGTGCAGTTCCTGATGGTTCTTCTCAATCATTGTAAATTATACAAATCACAATATTATGAGGTAGGTTTTTAAATAGGATTTATTTGTTATTAAATTTTGGTTAAGATACATAATTTTTTAATTTTTTTTGTAATTCCACATTTTAAAATGTTGCCTGACAATTCAATTCGTAAATATGTATGTTCTTTTTAAGTATTTCTTAAATGATTTTATTCCATTATTGATTTAAACTTTGATATTTCTAATTTTACATTAATTAAATATTAATACGATTAAATAAATAAATAATATTTTTTGTTCAATTTATAATGTTTAAATATAAGTTGGAAGACAATACTAAGCAAATAAACAGTTCGTAGAGTATTATAATGAAAACTATATTATAGATATTTATGTATCAGTCTTGTTATACATTCCTTTCAAAGAGATAATTTACAGTAATGTTTTTAATTTTAATAATGTTTCTAAATTGCACACAAAAATTGTTATTATTCTTAGTTTTTTTTTTAAAAAAAGATATTATTGGTTTGACTTTTTGGTTTGGCATTATCAAGGCTACTTTGAATTTTTTAAATGGAACTCCATATTTTCCATTATTATATTCTTATATATAATATTTCATATTATGTACTATATTTCATATTATATTCTTGTAATTTATCTCGAGAGCTTTTGTAATACAGCAAAGCTCTATTACAAAGTATTTTATTAAATACTTTTCAAGTTATAATGCTTGAAAGTTATAGTACCGCCGGTATTACCCAAAGATGTTACCACGCGAAGGTTACCGTTAGCTTCCTTAATTTAATTATAAAGTTTCAATAATTCAATCGATTGCTCATTGTTTGCACATGTATGTACATTTCAAATTTTGCACACTTTCAATAAAAAAAACAATTTTAGAGAAGCTAACTTCACACTAATCTCTCCAACTGTGAACAAATTGAAAAAGGCTTAAGATTTTTTAGTTTCCACACTCCGAAACAAGTTGATTTTTCGTTTGACACTCATAGTTAAAAAGTTATTAACAATTAAAGTTTCGAAAATTGTCGATTCAGGTAGATTAGACTCAAATCACAGTTGAGGGGTTAGTGTGAAGTTAATCTCTTCAAAATTATTTTTTGAATAACTTTTTTATTGAAAAAATGTGCAAATGAAAATTCGAAATGTACATATGTATATATTCAAATGATGAACAATCGAATGAGCTATAAAAACTTTATTTTTTTTAATATTTTTTTTTTTAATTGTTGAAGGCTAACTTCACGACGCACAATGGTGCGGAGAGCATCCAGTTTTTTTAGATTTACACTTCTTCTGCATTGTGTGTGTGTGTGTGTGTGTGTGTGTGTGTGTGTGTGTGTGTGTGTGTGTGTGTGTGTGTGTGTGTGTGTG
>NW_012130109.1:1236588-1240843 GCF_000143395.1 Atta cephalotes | reverse complement strand
GTGTGTGTGTGTGTGTGTGTGTGTGTGTGTGTGTGTGTGTGTGTGTGTGTGTGTGTGTGTGTGTGTGCGTGCGTGCGTGCGAGAGTCGTTTTTACAATTAAATAATATTTACATTTTTGCTGTTATGTTAGATGCTGTTATGTTAATGCAGATTGCATTTTAATAAAAATAAAATTCCTCCATCTAATTATATTATTTCGAATACACGTTCATTGTTGTCAATACATAGTTGGACTCAACGTTAAAAACTGTCAACAGTTGATAGAACAACATTTCCCAAAATGTTTCGACAATGATTATGAATTCAATCATATTTTGCTTTGTTGTAGGCAATGTACTGTAACTTTCAAATCTTATAAATTGAAAAATACTTAATAAAAAAATATTTTATTATAGTGCTTTGAAAAGCTCTCGAGATAAGCTACAAGAAATAATATAAGTTTTACTTAAATAATATAATACGGAACAATATAAATATAAATGAATAATATAATATGAAACATTTAAATTCAATATGAAAATAGCACATTTAATATTTTAATTCATTTCAATTAAAAAATAACATAATACGAACATAAATCATTCAAATTCAATATGAGGAATAGCATATTTCGTATTTCCATCCATTAGAGTCCAAAAATAAACTTATATTTTAAATAAGTTAACCATACATTCCAGTTTAAAATGAATAAGAACAGTATCGTTCGAATTCACTTCAATTAAAAATAATTTCAACACAGTTAAATTTGTAAGCAGTGAATACATCACAGCTCAAAATTATACTAATTACATTTATATTAATTATATATAAAAATACGCATTTTTGTTTAAATAAAAAAAGTTATGATGGAAATATTTAAGTCCTGAATTTATCTGAGTACAATATTCAATAGGAGTATTCCTGTTTCGATCCAAATAAATATAAAAATACTGTTCAATTTATAAAGAAAGAATTATTAAATGTTAAGAATTATAAATTCACGCATGAACAGAAACAAATTTATATCCTCAGATATCAATTCATTTCAATCCATTCTCGTTACTAGGCATCTTATAGCCTCTTCAAAGACACAAAACTTTTATGATTTTGAGAGGGATATAAGATGGTATTATTAAAATTTTTTTAAAATTATTTCTCTAAAATGCACTGTTCAAGAGATATTAGAAATCGTTATTTAAAATGCTTGAATATATATTAGAAATCGTTATTTAAAATACAACTTGTATATATCTTACAAAGTTTCGAGTTTACGTTATAATATTTAATTGTGCTTATACTACATTTAATTGCAGCACAAAAGTTTGGAGAAATGCAAATATATCTATTTTTTTAAACAATTACTCGCAAAAATTTAATATATATAATTTTATAAATAGTAATTAAAGTATAATTAAAGTATAAGAAACAATGTAAGTAATATGGCTCAATAAATTATAAATTTAGTATAACAAAAAAAATAATAAAGGAAAATAAAAAAATATGTAAGAAATATAAACTATACAATATACAGACGTTTCAATCTCGATTGGATCATTCTCAATGTTTCAATACATAAAGTTCACTCGGTTTACAGAAATAAAATTATTCAGACATTATTTGTATAAATTATGATCGCTTATTGAATATATTTAAGTCTCACTGTAGTAGTCCATAGAATTAAAATCTTGAAAGAATTTTGAGTGAATCAAATGTTCCATTGTAAACGGATAAGGATTGTTTCTTCATATTAAGAGAATCTGATACAGAAACCATAGTCAAGTTTTTTGCAATTAATATTATAAACACCATTGACAACGGTCCTAAAGCACTGACGTGGTAACAACAAGTTTAACTCTGATCGTTATTATAATATTAATTGTAAAAACTTGAATGCGATTTCTGCAGATTCTCTTAATATGAAGAAACAATCTTTATCCGTTTACAATGGAACATTACAAAATTCTTTCAAGATTTTAATTCTATGGACTACTACAGTGAGGCTTAAATATATTCAATAAGCGATCATAATTTATACAAGTAATGTCTGAATAATTTTATTTCTGTAGATCAAGCGAACTTTGTATTGAAACATTGAGAATGACCAATCGAGGTTGAAACGTCTGTATATTTTATATTTCTTATATATTTTTTTATTTTTGTTTATTATTTATGTTGAATAATTTATCAAATTTTTGTTCAATATATCTTTTATAAGTACTAATGACATAATATAATTGTTTGGCTCATAGCCCTCTTTTGTTATACTAAATTTATAAAGTAAGATCTAAATTTATAAGAATTAAGAGCACGCTTGCTACTTATCTTGATTCTGTTTTAGAATTTAGATGATCCTTGGGTAAGAATTGCAGTAGCAAACAACTTAATTGCCCTCATCAGCATTGGCTTGTTATTTGATAAGTGTGCGTTTAAATATACGAGCGCTATTGAAATCATGCGTTGTGCTCTTTATATGTACTTCATGCGTTTGTACAACGCTAACTTAATTGATTATTTCATATATTATGCACATGTGTTTCAATTGGGTTTTATTTTTTTTTAATTATAAAATTTATGCGCGCGCACACACACATACACACACACACAAATATATATTGCATGTACCTATTTCTTCACTCGCAGGCATCAAAATTAAATCTTAAGGAAAAGGATTAAAAGAAAAATGACTTATGATTACAATTTTACATACAAAATAGGGTGTAGATGGAGGGAGCCCTGATGATCTTGATCTTGATATATGTTATCAAAGTCATGGAGTCACTCACTCTGAGTGATCTCCAACAGATTTTAGCTGTTGTTTGTTATTTGTTAAAAAGTTACAAACAAAAAAATTTTGAAAAATTGAAAATGATATCTTTTTCTACCATATAAAACCAAAATTTTCTGCTTTAAAATATTTTACGATTATACATGCGAAATGAGTTCCACTTCAACTCCCCTTCTATTTAGGGGCCCATAATTTTCCACACGACGCGACTTCCACTCCCCCCCTTGCCTAAAAAAAAGGTGTTCCGACTTTCCATGAGAAGCAAGATCCGTTTGTATGGAAAAACAATTATGCTCCTAGGCGGTGGAAAGTCATTACATACGCGGGAGAGTATCCCAGTAAATGAGAATGGATTAAAATGAATTGAAATTTTTTTTTATCCGAATGCGTATTTTAAATAGCGAATATACTTTTTTTGGATTTAATTGGATTCAATTGGATTCAATTAGATTCAATTGGATGCAATTGGATTGAAAAACTGCATTTTCTATTCAAAATTTTGAATTGAACAATATTCACAATATGTGTTGTGTACAGAAAAAGCTTATTTTTAGATTGAAAGATATAGAGATATTCTCCTTGCAATTCCTATAAATAAATAAAAATGCATTCAGGATTGAAAAGGATTCATTTTAACATTCGTGAATCAATATTTCTTTTCTGAAAAATCTGAATCTATTTCAATTCATTTCAATCCATTCTCGTTTGCTGGGACAGTTTTTAATGTTGTAGAGATGGCAGAAATAATAATTTTTTAATCTTTTTTGTTAACTTTTTAATAACGAGCGATTGTTAAAAAAACCTGTTGGAGATCACTCAATTATGATCTTGATGACATATGTCAGGCTCTTTCCATCGGCATATTTACCCAAAAAAATTTTAAGAAACTTTTCTGTATCAAAATTTATATGTTAAGAAATATTTTATTTTATTATTTATTTTATATGTAGCGTTACTCGAATCATAATTCGTAATATATACGATCTATCTAGGTGAGAACATAAAATTATTCTTCTATTCTTACAATGAATAACCTTTGATAATAATAATTGTGTTCCTAATAGATTTAATATCAAATTTGATATGAAAATTTTATTAAAATATAAAATAATATTAAAATATATTCTCATTTTACTTGATATGTTTTATAAATAGGGATAATTATAATTTATTTATTATAAATTACAATTTATTTATAAAATGTACAAATTGACAAAATTATGTGTACGCCGTCGCGAGAGATCCTCTTAGTACTTCCAAATGTTTTCGTTGTTTGTCGTTCCATAAAGCCTATTAACACTCTTATTTATGATTACGCGTAGATATATGTGTATGCGCACGCGCGCGAGCGCGCGCGCATTTGTGTGTGTGTGTGTGTGTGTGTGTGTGTGTATGTATTACGAGTAGAATCGTAATTAAATCTATTAGTTAAAGTTTTTACGAAAAAGAAATATATAAGATTGTTAATTGTATAGTAAAGTAACTAACGT
>NW_012130109.1:1235280-1236568 GCF_000143395.1 Atta cephalotes | reverse complement strand
ATTATAACTAACATATAAGTAAGTTAAGTTAAAGTTAGTCGTCTATTTGTTTGTACTAAAATAGTTACGTTTTGTCATAGTAGAAGAATATATATATATATATATATATATATATATATATATATATATGTATAGAAAACATTTGTTTCTTATGCTAAATATGGCATAATCATTGTCATTGACGATAACTAAGGCAATGATGTGCATTAACACAATTTATAGGGAAAATTAAGTGCGCAAGTTTCAGATAATGCACAGATGTATATTTTCGTTAAGAAAACAAACTTTTTAAATCACATTATTGTAACTTGCAATAATATACAATACATATATAAACATAATTAACATGTACAGTTAACTTTGTATTTAATAAGAGAAACAAATGTAATAAGTTTAAACAATTATTGGAATTATTTAAATAGAAAAGTATATTTGCTACTTTCCATAATGTGTGTGTGTGTGATATGTGTGTGTGTGTGTGTGTATGTGTCCTAAATATATATTCGCATATAAAATTTTCTATTTAGGTATTATGTATTTGTCTTCCTTTGTAAACGTACGTTAAGATAGCATTATTGTATTTTTGAGTTTTTCTTCGCAAACGTTGCTTGAAATCATTACATGATACGAAATATGTCAAATATATTATAAAATTTACGAAATCGCATCCACAAAGACATCCTATAATCAAAATGTTTATAAAATACGCTATAATAGTACAATGTCGTATGCATTATAATACAACAGTAGAACATGTAAGTAGCACTTCAAAGTACGTGTTAAAAAATGCAACTTAATGTATATAAAAATTTCAAAAACAGTTAAAATTGTTTGCGTTTTTCTGAACGAATACAGTAAGAATTATTAACAAATACGTCTATCCTAATTTAATAAGAACAAACAAGCAAGCATCCTTTCACTTCCTTATCCCACGCAACAACATTATATTATAAAGATAGCAACTATCTTACTTAAGCATAATGTAAATGTTATCAGAAGACATTGCATAAAACAAAGACAAAATGTAATAGTATCCACAATGCACAAGTTCTTTAGTACATTATAATTAATATTGTGTTTTACATATAAAGCTTCTTGAGTTAATCGGTAATATGTTTACGAAACCGTGACAAAAATCCTTCCTGGTCCGTTTATCTAAAATTAAAAACAAAATATAATTAATCTTCTAATTATATTTACACATGTACATGTAAGAAAAGGTAAGAAGAGGAGGAGAAACAAGAGAGAGAGAGAGAGAGAGAGAGAGAGAGAGAGAGAGAGTATTTTA
>NW_012130109.1:1218553-1234628 GCF_000143395.1 Atta cephalotes | reverse complement strand
ATTTTTATTTATTAATTTTAGATTTTCTTTATTAATTTTTACCGTATTTTATTTATTTTACATATTTTATTATAGATATAAGATATATTTATACACAGTGCCCAAAAATTCCGGGCCGGCCGAATATTTTAGAAAATATGCATTTTTGAGAAAAATATTTTAGACAAAAATTGTAGAATTTAAAAAGATCTATTTAATAATCTTATCAGTTTAATCTTACATCGACGTCGTCAATGTCAAGATCACATCGATTTTATTAAATTGGACATTCTATTTTTGATTTCGGAATCTAGTAGCCAATGTCAAAAGTTTTTCAAAATGTTACAATATAATTGTTACAATATGATTATTTCAAAATATTACAATGAACAAAGTTCATTTTTATTGATCTTAACAAATATTATCCAGAGTATGATCCTGAACAACATTCAGGAAGTCTTATGTCCAATTTCTTCACTTTTAGATAATTTTCAAAAGATATCTCCCAGAATACAATGGAGATATCTCCTGGATAAGATTATTCACAACTTATCTGGAAATGAAGAAATTGAGCATTAGTCATCGATCGGCATTTTGGGAAACATTAATAATGGCGATATCGAAACTTTTAAGTCTTATAATTCGAAAAGTACTTAATAAAAATGAATATTATTATAGTGTTTTGAAAAGCTTTTGACATTTACATTCTGGAATGGAAATATTCTGGAATCAAAAATAGGATGTCCAATTTAAAAAAATTGATTGATCTCAACCTCATGATCAAACTGATAAGAATATTAAATAGATCTTTTTAAACCTTACAATTTTTGTATTTTATGTAAAAATTACAAGTACAATTTTTCTCAAAAATGCATACTTTTTGAGATATGCCGGAGATCAGTCGGCCCGGAACTTTGGATGGGGGCACTGTACATACATATATACACGCTTATATACGCGCGCGCGCGCGCGCGCGCGTGTGTGTGTGTGTGTGTGTGTGTGTGTGTGTGTGTGTGTGTGTAGGATTTCCGGAAAATCGCCAGTAAGACTTCAGGAAGTGAGACCTAAAAGAAAAAGAAAGCTATATAAACATAGATCTGGAAATAGATCATTTCTAAGTTATAACTATTTCTATGTTGAAAAAATTGTAATTTGTTTTTTATAATTACAATTATAATTTATTTCATAATGTTTTAAGATAAATAACTTATACATTTCGAATTATTTTAGCGTTAGCCAGAATGCACCATGTGGAGGCATAGTTCACTTGGCAACCCTCTTTTTTTACTTAAAAATTTTTTTTAGTTCACTAGAGAAATGCAAGACTAAACGCTGAAATAGTCTGAAATATAATTATTTATGTTGAAATAAATTATGATATATAAAATAAATTATTATGATTGTAATTATAAAAAATAAACTATAATTTTTTTTAATATAAAAGTGATTATAACTCAGAAATTATTTATTTCCGGATTTATATTTATATAGCTTTTTTTTCCTTCTTTTTTGGTCCCGAATCACTTCCCGAAGTATTGCAGACGACTTTTCGAACACCTTATATACATATATGTATAATAGAGTGTCCCATTTTAATTTTGACACCGAAATATCTCGAAAGTTGTAAAAGATACCGATAAAGTGTTTCAGACAAAAGTTTTATGGAGATTTTCAAGTAGGAAAAAAAAGTTTGTGATCTTGGTTGAAAAGATACCTTTAAGGGTCAAGATTATCTAAAATTTTTTTTAATGAAACCCCTCATTTTTATTACATGTTCTTATAGCTGATTTCTATTAAAAACATTATAATAAAGTTCATTTTCATTAAGTATTGATGGCTAAAATCTTTGGAATATTGTTCACAATCATAACGTTGACAATCTATATACTATAATTTAATTTATATATACTATAATTTTTCAAGATCAGATTCAAGGTCTAAAAAAAAAACTAACAGTTGTTTTCCAAAAATTTTAAACGTTGAGTAATTCGGTCTAATTGCAAATCTCAAAAAGCATTCGTCTTTTTGATAGCTACAGCTTTTACTGAAAGAAAAAAATCGATTTCCAAAAAAAATAGCCATAACAAAAAATCTCAGAAATGGTGCCATTTATTGATAGCATGATTGAATTGACAATAGTATTCCATTTTTCCATCGAAATCATGAAACTTTTATTTGTAACGTTTTTTCTTATCTTTAGCTTTCAAAAAAATCGACTAAATAAATTAATTTGAAAAGTACTTAATGAAAATGAACTTTATTATAATGTTCTCAAAAGATTTTGAAGACAGCTATAAGAATATGTAATAAAAAATAAGAGGTTTCATTAAAAAAATTTTAAGTAATATTGACCTTAAAGACATCTTCTTAAGGTCAACCATGGTCACCAACTTCTTTCCTCTTTGAAATGAAAACTTTTGTCTGACACATTTTTTTTGTATCTTTTATAATTTTCGATGTCAAAGTTAAAGTGAGTACATATATATATATATATACTTATCGCTTAAAATAATAACAAAATATTATCTTTTTGGAAGTGTTTGAAATAATTTTAATAAATTGTTTAAAAAATAAAGCATAAATATTTTTTTGCATTAAAAATTAATCCAAATTAAATGGTAAATGGTGAAATTAAATGGTATATAGTTATCTCAATAAATTTTTTATAGACATTTATTTTTTATGATAATAATTTAATATTATTATATTAATTATATAATTATATTAACATGTAAATTTGTTACGTAGGGTCTACTTACCTATGAAAATTATCCTATATACCACTACTTGGTGATGTTTTCGTTTTACCATTTCTCGTTTTAATTTCCGTCGAAGATATTTGTTCAGCAGAGTGAGCCGTTTCTTCCTTTATGTGACGCCCATTACTACCACTGCTTCTCTCGGATGCACTGATATCTTGTTGCTCTAACAAAGGCATTTCAAGAGAATCTGAAGAAATTCGTCTCGCGTTGCCACCATATCGCTCGACGGTTTCTGGCGTTTCCTTTACGTCTTTTATATTGTTCAACGAATCCGAGCTCAAGGACGGAAAGTCCAGGGTTGTCTTCATCTCTAAAGAATCAGAGCTTCGGCACAATTGTTGATATTTTTTTTCTGCATTATCTTCCATTTCTAGAGAGTCCGTACTGGTCTCCATAATATTGCTCTCTTTTTGTGTTGCTCGTGCCTCCTCGAGTTCCGTTTCTTCTAGAAGAGTTTCTGGAATTGGTTGAGCGAAAGCTTTCTCAGTATCGGTAATCTCGATTTGCGAAATGTCTTCCGTAGTATCGTCTTGCCGTTCAAATTTCTCCATGTTAGACTGAGCAATGCGTATTATCTCATCGATTTCTTTTATCCTTTTTTCGTAGTCATCCGATCCGGAAGTACTAGGATTAAACGAACCAGTTGCACTAGTCTCTGTCCTCGATCGCGGCAGATTCTCTAATTTATATTTATTTTCTGGACTTTCATGTTCTAGTAGTTCCTCTTCCTCACGAGCCCGTAGCTCCATTAAATGAGCCTCTCTGCAAGCTTTTTCCAAACCTTCAAAGTCTTTTAGTGAAGACAATGAAACGTCATCACCATGACCTGAACGACCGGTCATATACCTTCTCGGAAGACTGCCATTATTACTATTGGAATCCTGCGAACCGCATTGTAATTTTCGTGAGTTCTCAGCTGCCACAGTACTCTCTAAGTGTTCAAATTCCTGCAGTGAGGTCAAGGACACAGTGTCATGATCTGTAGGCTTGCTGAAATATTTCTTCCCTAAAATATCATAATCCGGTGTACTACCGAAGCTACCACGCATACTTCCCACACTGCCTATAGATTCTTTGTGACTGCCTAAACTTCCGAGTCTACTACTTCCGGCTTCAAAATCTGTGATCTCCTCCTCTTTGATGTCCTCTAATGGTCCCCGATCATATTCTATATCGTACACTCGCGCATCCGCATGGAACTGCATTTCTATCCATTTCTTATTCTCGTACTGTTCTTCATCAGAATAGGATTGAGATTGGTCATCGTTTGATGCTTGGGGCGGACTCTCTTCGGACTCAAAGTCAAACAAATCATTATTCCTTGATACTTGACTCGTTGATACCTGCGCGTCCTCTTTGTTCTCCGTAATTAGATTCTCTAGATCGCGATCGTATTGCTTGCTGGTGGTCTGAGGTACTGAGCTAATGCGAATGCTCTTACCTTCAGCATCAAACTCCTCTGCTTCACGTCCGACTTCTTCGATCACCACAAAATCATCGATGATATCGGGCTTATCTACGAGCTCGAAAGAATCGCTATCAGGTGAATGACGCTCAGACTTATCTTTCTCTACGACTGTGTCAAAAGACATGCCCGATGCCGAGGATAGGGACATGCTGGCTTGTTGCATCATCGAGTGGACGGATGTTGACTGCATCGGTTCGAGACCTTCATCTCCAGTTATCTCGTGATCTGATCTCTGTTCCAGACTTTCTATCGTTTCCACATCCATCATCTCCGCATCCTTTTTTATATCTCTTTGTACTTTTAAACTTTCCACTTTTTCTTCTTCGGTATCGCTGGGAATAGTAACTCGTGTAGAGATCACCTGTGTGCATACACTTTGAACCCCATCTTCGGATACCCGTGATGTCATTATGTCTACAGATTGAAGGATCCCAGGTGCATCCATAGAAGCGGAAATGGCTGAATCCACGACTTTAGCCTGATCTTCTTCCAACATTTCATCCATTGACTCCGTTTCCATGCTAACACTATCGTCCATAATCTGTTGAAAAATCATCTCGGACGAACGTTTCATGCGACATGGTATATGACTATCAATTTTGTCCATGGCTTCATCCATTGGTATTTCTTCGCTACCGGAAGAATCTGATGCTTCGGCCAACTCTTGTTCCGCGTCTAATGCACTGTCCAGGTTCTCTTCTATCTCGTCTGCATCCACATCCGCTTCCTCTGAAGGTACTAATGTCTCTGACAACTCACTGGTGCTATCGATACTGCCAAGATGACCCGAGCTGAGAGAATTTAAAGATTTCATAGATTCATGGGAACTCAACGTACTTGCTGCAGTCTGATAGTCTTGTGATGTTGGTAACGTCTTCGATGCCTCGTGTTCAACAGACATCATTGCCGTCTCATATTCCGAAACGGTTCCGGATTGGATGCCACCCGCAGCAGATTGTAATGCCTCAACATCGGACGAACTAGGTCTGCTTCCGCTGCCAATCTCGTAATCACAGGACTGATAGTTGCTGCTTTCGCCAGAACTCGAAACGTCAGCTTCGCTTTCCGAGGTCTTAACTTTTTTTGATATCCTAATCGGTTTTTGGCGTCTTCTAGGTGCCGGAAAAGGTGGTGCCAAGGAGTAGCTGTCGTCCCTATTATCCATGTCTGAACCAACATCAGATGATCTACTAAGAGGAAGCGGGCTAGGACGACCCTCTTCTTCTTCCTCTTGTTGTTCATCAATGGTTATTATGGCTTCTTCTTCTTCTTCTTCTTCTTCTTCATGTTTCTCGACATCGATTTCAGGTGGTTTAACATCGACTGATCTGTCATCAATGGTGACAATTTCTTGGATAGATAGTTTATCATCGACGATATTTTTCGCATCTTCTTCCTTTGCTTCATCAAATTTTTGAGTTTCCACAATTGATAAATTGCTTTGCGACACAACTCCAATTTCGGCTTCCGGTTCGATCTCGACAGGAACATGTTCAATGGACGGTGGTCTGTATAAAATCGGTAAATCGTTTGGGATGGATTCCGGTTCGAGTTTGAACTGAAACTCTGAAGGCGAATCTTTAATTTGTATCATGGTCTGACTGTTCTCACTCAGCTCTTCTATCAAGTCTTGTTTAGCCGCTTCCAAAGACTCTTTCACTTCGGCGATCTCTTTCTTTACCACTTGATCTAGTACTGTTATCGCATATCGCGCGCTTAAATCGACACTTTGGAGATCGTCTTTCTTTATTTTCAAGGCACAAATATCAGAAGGAGCAGTCGTTGATTTGCTGGGCTTATCGTGCTTCTCAGTGGTCTTCTCCATATGTCGTTTGTATTCCTCACTGGGAGGTTTGATTTTTGCTAAATAAGTTTCCGTCCATTCTTTTAGCACATCATCAACTCTCGCACACTTAGATAGTTCCGATTCTTCTTTCGTGGAATCTTTCGGAATTTCCTTAGTTTCAGTAATCTTTTCTTTTACAACTTCTGATGACGCTTTTATTGTTTTGTCAGTAACTTCAAGTTTTTCTTCTTTTTGTGTTTCTTCAGCTATAATGTGCTGTATAAAATCTGCTTTTTCTTCCTTTATTGTAGATACTATATCTGCAGAAATATCTTGTTGGAAAGTGTCTTTATCTGTTAGCTCTTTAATTTCTGCAATTAAATCTTTTGCTTCCTCCACAGTTAAATCTTTTGCTTCCTCTTCTTTCATAGGTATCATTTCTGTAACGGCTTCAGTAATACTCGTTTCCCAGTCAAAACCTTCGCATGGTATCGATTGCCGTATACTTGCTGCGTATTCGCCCGTCGGCGTCTTGGCATCATGTTCTCGTTGCAAAGCGTCGACCAATTCTTGACAAGTAATCTCTAATTTATTTTCTACTATTTCGCTTTCAAAGTCCGGTTCGATCACTGGGATTACAGTAAACTTTGTTACCTTAGTTGTAGTAGTCGTAACGGTTACATTAACATCACTGGCAATCGACTCTTTGACCGATTCAATCACACTGATCTCCTCCGAAGACTTAGTCACGGATTCTTGTTCCAAATCCACGGATTCATCCTGAGATAAAGTGCGACCACGTAATGACGATTCGTACTCTTCCAACTCTTGATTGAATACTTGAGAGGGCTGCAACGTTTCTGATATCTCAATCTTCTCATCACCGATCATCCAGTCAACTGGCTTGATTTCTAAATCGCTTACATGCCTCACCCTTGGCGAAAATAACGGCGGACTTTCGATTTCAAAACTATCTGCTCTTCGTCTGTCCCCTGTGTCATATTCTTTCGGTGGAACAGTTGAGGATAGAACATTTTCATGAACCAGAGGATAGTCTACATTAACATCCTCAGATACTGTGCTAGAACTGACAGTTACATCTTTCTCCTGACCGATTTTCTCCAAAGAGTCTACAGCCACACTTTCGTGTAGAGAAGCTACATCTCTACTAGTTTGTTCGGATACTTTATGCTCATCTAACTCCAAGGACGGCACATCGACTGAGTCTTGTCGACTATCTGCGCCTGGTTCTAAAATTTCTAGTACTCTAGCGCCTGAAATCTCTGATATTATTTTATTTCTCGAGATACTAGTATCACTATATATATCCTTCTGAAGTTGTTCAATATGTCCGCTTGATATATCTGAACGAACTTTCTCAGATTGTGGACTAGATGTAGGTTTAGATATATCCTCTAATTCTCCAGTATCAACGTCGATTGTTTCTTCTAGATCAATTTGCTCAGATATACTGCTGGGACTTATAGTAATATCTCTGTCCTGGAGACTTTGTCTAGCTTGAGACGATGATTGTAAACTTTCTTCTCGATCATGCAATGATAATTCTTCGTCTTTTGTTATCTCTTCACTAATACTATCTCTAGTGTATCCTTTCTCGAATAATTCTTCTTGTAAGGACGTCTTCGATAGTGTTGTTTCTGGATGATCCAATTGCTCATCTTTCTGCATAATACTTTCAAACTTTTTTATTAAATTATCTGCCAGTTTTTCATGATCAGTATCGCTGCTCTCAGAAATCAATTGATCTAAATATTCTTTACTCAACATCTGTGGTTTCAATCCTGATGTTGATGATCTTCTCTCAATCTCACTTTCAATCGATTGTATTAGATCTTCTGCTATATTTCTCGCCTCTATTTCTTTGGCGATTAATCGTTCTTGCTTCTCTAAAGATATTAAAGGTTCTTCTTTGCTCGGAAATTGTTCATCTTCTTTAGTCTTTTCAGTTGAATCCATCTTGTCTCTTTGACTAGGTATAAACTGTTCGACTTTAAATTTCTCCAAACTCTCTTTGTAAGACTGTCCTTGCGCGATCGTTTCAACTTTTTCCAAGTCTAATCCTTCAACTTTAGCTGTTTTAGGCAATTCTTTAATGTCTTCTACTTCTTTCGCATCGTCCCTCTTGATTCTAATCGCAACATCCACGTCGCTTTTCCTGTCTCTACTAATTCCAGATTTTTCCATCGCAGTTCCCTCACTATCCTCCAGTAGTTTAAATAATTCTTCCTTTGTACTCTTCGCTTTAGATTCAGAAGCGCTTGCGTCTATCACTTTTTTACCTTCCATCACATTCATCGACATCTTTTGCACAGCAGTTTTATCCATCTCCTCACTCTTGCTCTTCTTTTCTTCTATTATTTCAGCCGGTGACTCCTTAGTCAGCTTAGACTCTGAAGATTCTTTCCGTTCTACTTTTTCCTTTTCTTCATGAGTTATAAATTTATCTGCACCACTGGAGATCTCTGATGAAAGTACCTCTTTCTTCTCCACTTTACTAGTAGCCTTGGTATCAATCTTTGAAGTAATTGTATCAAAATCCTTGTCTCTCATTGCACTTATATTCTCAAACATCTTAAACGCATCCTGCGCGTCGGTGAAGGTCTTGGAAAAAGTTTGCATCTTGCTCTTCGTGGTCAAGCGTTCTTCATGCCGCGTAACCTCCTCACTAGATTTCCTCTCGGTGACAGTAACGGTTTCGCTATCTTTCTGTCCCGGCAAATCTTTTTTTATTTCTTCTTTCTCCTTTACTGTCGCTCCTTCCGTGATGCGTTTGGGTATACGAGATTCAAATTCTTTCTTCTTGGTAAATGTTGAAATATCCTTTTCTTTTTCCGTAGGAGAACTTTTTAGCGAAATTTTTTCCTCAGGTTTATCAAATGTTTTTCCTTTTCCTTCTTTCTGAAGGAAACTTTTATCCTTCTCAGCCATTGCTGTGGAGATCGGAATGCGAGATTCGAATTCTTTTTTTATCTGTTTGATCTCCGTGTCAGCGATGGATTTTATTTCCTTGTCAAAACTGTCAGCTATCGGTTTCTTTTCTTTCATTTCCGCCTCTTCTTCGATGATTCGCCTCTCCTCTTCAAGGAATTGCTCGATTTCCGTTTTATCATCCAGAAGAAATGATTTAATTTTAATGTCCATTTGTTCTTTCTCAAATATTTTCGTTTCTTCACTAACTTCTTGAATTTGTTCAATCGGAGTATGTCCTATCTGTGTTTCCTCAGCGAGTTCTCTTTCCTTATTTAATAATTCCTTGCAAATCTCCATCACTGGCTGAGTTGTTATCTTTTGAATTTCCTCACATACTTCTTTATCGCTATCTTTTTCCTTTTCACCTTTCTCTTTCGTCCATTTATCACTCTCAATAGCAGCTTTCAAAATTTTCTCTATCTCTCTCGCTTCTGCTATGTGTTTCTCTTCGATATCAATTTTTTCCTTCGTCATTTCTACTATACTCTTTTCCACGTAACTCTTCTGATCGTCGATCGATTTACCTTTAAAATTGGATTTGTCTCTTTCAGACTTGGCGGAATCTTGCAGTCTTGGTGTACCCTTAGTCATCTCTTTTTGTATCTGCTCCTCAAAGTAATGGGCCTTCTCCGCCACAGAACACTCCGAGATATCCGGCACATTGATGTCCTCGATGGTCTCCGACCTTATGACGTCTGAGATGCCTTCAGTGGTCCCATCGCCCTCCTCTGACACGACATTCGGTGGACATGTCTCGCTGTCGCTTTCATTAATGGTCAATTGAGAGGTCCTTGAAATCTCTGATTCAGAACGTTGATAATTTTCGCGTTTCCTCGACATATCTTCCCAGAATTTACGCTTCTCCGAGTACGTTTGCCTTTCGAGATCAGGCGATAGATCCGGTTCGGACTGATCGGCGCCTACTTTATTGGGATAACTAGCATCTACTGATTCTAGGGGACAAGCCGCTTTTTGTGCAAAGGATTCGTGGATAGCGGCATCTAGAACAACCAAGAATTATGCTCACATTACATTTTATTAAGCATGTCGTTATATAATGACTGCGATACATCGTGTCTATTTTTTCTTTACAATTGTTTTTTTTTATTCACAGCGAGATCTGGCGATCGAGAACTTCCGTAGCACAAATCCGTCATTTTTTTCTCACATTTTCTTTTCTTTCCTATAGTCGTGGCAGGTACAAGATATACTAGAGCCGTTAAGATGCGTTAAAACCATTAAGATGCGTTAAAGCCGCAAAATGCAAAATAGTAGTCCATTAACTCGAATCTAAAGTTTATGCATAAATCTATAATCTTACTAATCTTACTAATATTATTAATAGGTAATTGTTTTTTTATGAAGCTGTAATGTAACTCTTATTAATACATATATATCATCTTTTGGTTTATACTTTCCTAACTCTCTAAAAAAAAACATAATAATTCATATAATAAACGAACGGACTTGTTTTATATTCAACAGTTTTAATTTATTGTAAAATACAATTTACCAAGTTTTGAATATATATAACGATTATTTCTATTATATCTTTAAATTTATTATCTGCATGACATAATGCTAATTATAATTGTAACTGTCAAAAATATAATTCGCAAATAAGAAATAAATTTTTCTGTTGTTCTTGCACATACAACGACTTGATCTTAAAAACAATATTATTGCCAAGAAAAGAAAACATTTATTAAGTATTGCTGTATTAATTATTTATGTATGTACGTATTTACATATTATATCATATAATTATAATTATATATGTGTATATATGTACGTATTTAGTATATGTAGTGTATTTGTTTATATCGAAAAATTTCTTTAGACTGCGGAGACATACTCTTTTGCATTAATATCCCATACGGTTGTCTATGATAATGTTGAGGACGGCATTTCGGTCTGCAAGTATAACAAGTACACAAATATTGCGTTATTATCGATTCCATAATGAAAATATAAGAATTAATTTGTCGATAATCGTTTCGATAGGCATTATTATTGAATTTACAAATAAAACGATGTTCGCGATATTTTTTTATTATATCATAGCTATTATAAGCGGACTTCCTTGAACTAATGCTATTTCGAGTAATATTTTAAACAATTTTTTCTTTCCAGAAATCAATTACAATGTGTAATTTTATTTTGCTTAAATTATTATGTTTATTCCACTGAGAAATTATTAAGTTTTTAAAGAATTTTTAAAATTAAATTTTAAAGGCACGGTGCAAAAAGGAAAATGTATAAGAATTTGTGATAAACTACATATGTATAGTGCTCATTGATGTCCAAAAAATAATGTTTATGCATATATAAATTTCTTACTTCAAAAGTGATACAACTAAAATAATTAAGTTTTTCAAAAAAGAGAAAAAACTATTTTTTAATTTAATAAGAAATTAATAATTAGTGACCAATCACATAATTAATAGAAAATTAATAATTAATCAAATAATATCGACATAAAGAATATATATTTAACATGATCAAATATCATTTTTATCATTTTTATTCCAACTTTTATTAAAAAATCATCTTTCTTGAGTTGTGAAGATTTTGACTATTTTTTATGAAGTTAATTTTGATAGTTGATAATATCCTAAGCAGTAAATTAACGTTGTTTGCCGTCAATTTCACATCAAAGTAACGTTATTAATGGCCTTTTTGATGTCAAAAGAACGTCAGCTTTGGAGTTTATTTAACTCATTCAAAATAACAATTTAAAAAATCACGTTTTTTTAGTTGTATCACTTTTGAAGTAAAAGAGAGATGTAATATCTAATATCGACATATTTATTCTAAGAATATTAAATTTAATATTCTTAATTTAATTTAAGCACATAAAATCAGATATTCTACATATTTACACATCTTATTTTTAAATATTTTTCCTTTATTTCCTTTATCATTTCCTACGATATATTTATATTTAATAGATATAAGAATTATTTTGTGGACACTTTTATAGAAAAGGACAAAGAGAGAAATTTTTTGAAAATTAAATAATTTTTAGAAATCGTTAGATATTTGATATAAAGAACTACATTTCATACAATTTATTAATAAACTTTGCGTCATTTAATTATATTTTCATGATTATTTTAGAATATTTTAATATATTTTAATATATTTGCCTTGTTCAAAGCTCTGATAGAAAGATTCCAAAATTCTACTTATCTCTCAGATAAGATCTTGTAATTGAATCAAGATTTCATATATTTATATAAGATGTTACGCAATTTGTATTGCATCAATTATAAAAATATCAGATCCTATTAAATAGTGACTTTATCCAATCATCATCGATCAAAAACTTCTTATACTCTTGTTATTTATAATAATGTTATCCTAGTATTTATGATAATGCTACAGTAATTCTTGTTAAGCATAATCAAAAAGATCATGGAAATTGCTCTTGGTCTTCATTCCAAGAACTGTACTATTTCGCATGCCTCAAATAATTTTTCTTAATCCATCTTTTCTTTCATCCTTTTATTTAATCAACATCTTCGACATCAGTATGGCAATCGCTGATAGTCTCTTCAGCGGCATCCGGAACGTGTAGGTTGTTTTCCGTTTTGTTGGTCATAACAATCTGTGATGCGGCCAAGATATCGAAATTTTCATACACGTGATTGTAAGCAGCTGCTTCATCTATCTTAGATTCATCTTCGGACCCTTCCATGTCTTCGCTATCGGTGTTTGGCATATCCGGTACGTTCTTAGTATCCTCTTTATCGATGGAAACCTCTTCTCGCGATAAACGGTTTCGCACTTCTACAGAGAACGGTCCATCGCCTTCCTTGGTCATGATCATTTCACCGCCAAATTCAATCAGGATGTCCGATCTCGGAGTAACATAAATTGTCGGTTGAATATCCTCGTCGCCCTCCATGTCTTCTAAATCTGTTTCCCCTTGATCATCGTTATCAATTACATTTAAGTTGCTAATATCTTTCTCATCGACCTCGTCGCTATAGATCTCATCGACGTCGGTGAGATTTTCCGCGAAGCTGCTACGACGTGATCGGGATCTGGCTTCACCGTCGGCTATAAGATAATCTAAATCGTCATTGATCTTCATGTCAGACTCGATGATCTCCTCATTGGTCACAGAGATTAACGGATTCGCTTGCGAAGTTTGCGAAGGGTTAAGTTTGTCGATTTTGCTGGTGATCATCGTTAACTCGCCTTCAGAATCTGTGTCGGAGAAGTGCAACGATGCGTTACTCATCATAGCATTCAAGCGTCTTCTGGCAGATCTGGATTTCCGTTTGATCTTCGTTCCAGAGGAACATTCTTTGTCATTAACTTGACTGTCCTGCTTCATCATGATGCGATCGTGCTCATTGATTTTCATTTTTGTCGCCATATCTACTTAGTTTCTTATGTGTTTAACGTCCCGATCATAAGTGCAAACTACTAATGAACTTAAAAATATCTGAAACTGAAAATAATGAGAAAAAAAATTAACTTTAAAGAAAACACAAAATAAAATTTTAAATAAATTATTCAAAACTAAACGGAAAATATAATTAAAAATGCAAAAATGAAATAAGCTTATAATTAGTAAAAATCTATTTTAAATATGATCTTGTATTTAAAACAGATATTATAATTTATAAATTTATCTCAATTTTGCATCAAACTCTTCGACTTTAATAAGAACATTAATAAAAGAAAAAGAGGAAGTTATTAAAAATGAACAAATTCATGATAAAACTAAAAAGACTCACGTTTTAATAATTATATGTGGACGCTTGAAAGAAAGATAGATATGAAATTTGCACCGTTCTCTTCATCGATACAGACAGAACTAAAGAAGTCCGCCACCGGCACTTTCAAGCATTTGTTGATGCTATTACGTCTAATTAAGTTAAGGAAGCCTCACTCAACTCTTAAACCGTAAGCCGATTAGCTTTCTCCCCTTAAATTATAAAATAGAATGACAATCGAATTTCATCATTTTCAAGTCCAGACGAAACGATATTCGACAAGGACTTTTTCTCGACCTTTTTAAAACATTTCCTTTTTTCATGTTGCACTTTGCTTACGAACGACCTACATCGCCAGACCTTTCTTAATTCACTTATCAGTAAATACGATATAAAATATCTTCACGTAATAAAATATTCATCGACAACACTTAATGCTTCATTACGCAAGTTCTCTTTTTGCACCTTGCATTTTTAGTGTTATAGACGAAATCGATTTTGAAGTTGAACTTTTTCAATTGAAATAATTTAATATATGCGACCCATTATTTTGGAATATTTATATTCGACTTATATATTAATGTGTCAAATATATTCTATTTTCTACATTTTTTTATATCATACCTGTTTGTTCCTTTTGTAATGTATCTGTTATGAATTTCTTTTCTGTTGGTGAGAAAGTTTCTTTGGGTTTATCAGTTTTTTCCATTTGTTCCATTTTGTACTTTGATTTATAGTAATCTAATTTTTGATTTATAACATTAGAATCTTCGTAACCTGCAATATATAATAATCAAGATATTATTAATAATAATTATACACAATTATTATTAATAATACATGCATAAAGATATTGCTTATAAATCTTTAATTTAATTTTGATTTAAGATCCTTTAATAAATTTTAATTTTGTTTTCAAAAAATATTTCTTTTATTTTTTAGATAAAAAATTTATATACAATACGCAGACAATAATATCAAGATATTTTGTACTTTTTATTATAATGTATCATTAATTAATTATATATTTAATAAGATAAATTTTCTCTATTCATTAATTTATTAAAAATCTTTTTACAAAATCAACATAAAATAATTTTATAATTATTAAAATAATTATATTAGAAATTTATAGCATTGTCATTTAATCTATTTTATTTATTACGAGGAGAAAGAATTTCAAGTACGTTTTTTATTTTTTTGAATTATAATATTTGATGGACGTACCTTTTAATTTTTTCTGTATATCATGTTTAATTATATTTTCAGGAAGGACAATATTTAACACACAAATAGGCTGCTGAGGTGGTTCTCCTTTAGCAACTTTTGGTTCTCGCATGAATAGCATTCTGGCTACTGGATCCAGTAACGGATCTTTTACTTTAACATGGAATGATAATCGATTCTGTCGGAAAGCCCTAAATGTGAACTTCAATTGCATGCCAGATTTTGTTACCGGTACTAAGTTTCCACTAAATTCAATATAAAGATCTTTCCCGTCAAGTGCCTATTAAACAAATACTTGTAAATCATTAAATCTAACCAATTAACATATTATATTAATATTTTTCAAATAATAATTTTATTTTATGTATTCGAAAAATGTGTTATTACTAAAACAAATAAATATATCAATATATCAATAAATATATCAAAATACTCCTTTTATATTCAATCTAAGAATAAAGAAATAAATAAAAATGATATCTAGTAAAAGACCTAAAAAAAAGTATATATCCCATAAAGTTTATTTTTAAAATAGTAAAATATTTTCGAGATAGTTATGTATTGTGATAATATGTATTGTTCTATATTATAAAAGTACCTCAACATCGCGACTTTTAACGATTTCCGTAAATTCTTCTTGCCTTTCTAAAGTGTGCATGCCTTCCTTGCCATCGGTCATGCACAATATTCTCAATGTGGCTTCTAACACATCCATTCTCTTCGAGTATATTATAAAACTATAGAAACATTTGTATATCAAAATTAGAAAATTGTTGTTCTTATACGTATAATATACGTATAAGAATGATAGAAAAACTCACTTGGTTATATATGGCACATGTAAGGATGCCTCGTATAACTCCGTTGCCATTTTTGGTACTGCACCGATATTTCTGCAATCCATCAACCAGAATCTTGCTGAAACAGTAGTGGTGAACGACACTCTATCATTCATAAAGGTTAATGGCGTTGATCCGGTAACGTCTTCCCATTGTGACTCGTTCGTCCCACCTAAAGTTAATTTTTCATTTGAAAAACATTATTGAATCGAGAAAATATAAGTAAAAACAAAAGAAACAATATTAATTAGTTACAATTAAATTAATTATAAAATTAAATATATATATATATA
>NW_012130109.1:1209493-1216568 GCF_000143395.1 Atta cephalotes | reverse complement strand
AATAATATATATATATATATATATATATATATATATATATAGAGAAGAAAGTGATCAGTGTATATTATATATTGTGTTAATATTTCCACTATTATTATTATTATATAGCGAATTCTAATGATTACTTATGAAATTATTTATTCAATAGCTCGCTGTTACACTATAACGCTAATATATCAATACTCAATAGCCAGCAACACATTTTTACTTTCATGTATTTCGAAACATATTTCTGAGATACATTTTAACATTTAATTAGATTTCCTCATTTTTCTTAAACTTGAGCGCATTATCACATGACATATGTATTTTTGAGTGTGTTATTTGTTATTTAACATTTTATTTGATTGTATAAAATATTTTGAATTATGCAAATTTAAACAATAATATGACATTTTGCTAATTATGAGTATTAATTACTCACAACCTCTTTTTGAGATTTTTATATCAATAATTATTTGATAATCGATTGTGGCTTTACTGTTAATTTATAGTTTATATTACGTGTATTATTTTTAGTACTGAGATTTTTAGTATTGAACAGAATTATATGCAGAAGTTGTGTAAATGTATATTGTATACATTCATTTGCATACATTTTAAAATGTCTTACTTTTTTGAAACCAAATACTATTTTCTAAATAAAACTAATATTTTAAAGCTATTTTTATAGAAGACTACATTACCACATTTGTTTCTTCGAATCATTATACAATATTGCCATATTTTTATTAATAGCTTCTTAAGTAATAAATATTTCGTAACTTTGGGCCCAGAATCGATTCAATAACATTTTAACGAATGTAATTGTCAAGTTTTAAATTTAAATATTGATTATGAACAAAGTTATCATATAAAATGTAATTGCCATAATATCACTTTTTTCTGTAGTAATAATTACAAAATACGTTTTTATTAAAATATTTTTATTAAAATATTTTTTATTAAACGTAAAGAAAACATCTTTAAATAAAATTTCTGATAATTTTCAAATCAATCACACATACACGTATATAAGCATTGTATACTTCTTGTATAAACAATTTCTTTGTAATAATCTGTCTTATTAATATTATTTAATATTATCAAATTATTTTCTTATGATATTTGTATAATTATTGATAAATTTTAAGATAAACTGTATTTGTCTGCTTGTCTAAAATTGTGAACTGTTCATAGTTACCCGCAATGCTACACAAAAGGCGCAATGTAGGTGTCTCTCCTCCATACTGATTGATCATCCCCTTGTTCGCCGCTTGCGGTACGGGAATCGTAAGGGTTATTGGTTTATGGAACTTCCGTCGTCTGGGTTCAATTGTAATCACCGGCGAAACGGCAACGCAATTACCTAGCAATTTGGCCGTGAGTTCAGCCGGAATGACGTGCGCCTATATAAATACAGATGGTTATTTCATTACAGTTTTCCTACTTACAATCATATGATTATCGAATTTATAAATTTAGTTACCTGCAAGCCGACTTTAATTTTTTTTGTTAATGCTCCCGGTGGAAAAACAGCCTGTACATGATTCGCAACGCTGGATAACAAAATGCAACCCTCAGCGCCGATAACATGAACTTCTTGTTTGATTCGAGTTATGATAGCGAAATATTGTGGAAAGTCTGTAGTAATTATACGAGTGATTCTGCCCGAGTGTGAAACGCTCATTTGAGGATCTTAAAAAAGTATATAATAGCTTTGTTATTATTATATTAATATTATTGTATCAAAATTAAGATTTACAGATATATGTTAAGATTGTGTATTAATTAATTTAAACATTTAAATTAATTTTAATTTTAATTTTTTATGTTTTTATATGTTAATAATAATTTGTTTAATAAGTTATACGTTACTATGGAAAGATTTAAAAAAACAAATAATAAAAATTTTGAAATACATCCGTAATAAATATTTAAAATAGAAGAAATAAAACTTGTCTTTAACATATTAGTTTTGTGAAATTATTATATACCGTAAGGTGTATTGAGAAGAGTATCATCATTATCCACAGAATTATCATGTTCCTTCCATGTTTCTCCATTCTCACTTCGCAGAACAATGATTTCCCGTTCTTTTCCGCGAACAGATGCAAAGTGCGGTATGTCAATTAAAACGGGTCTGAAATCAGTTTATTTCCATATAAACTCAAATATATAAAAAAAATCTACATTATATGTAGCATATTTTACATATTATATCAATTATGTTGAATAATTAACTGTGTGTTACCCTAAAAATCTCGCGCCCACTGGACCCATCTCGATAATTCGAGTAGCAAGAGCCTCCCCTTCCATCAAAGGGGGTGGATTCACCACTTTACTTGCTTTTACCAGTCTGCATGTTACGCGAATCGGCATCGTTGCTCTTCGAGGCGGTATAATAATGCGCACACCGCTATGTCTGCATCCCTTCATAGCACCGCCACGCGCATCCACCAGGAAACTAATTAAAAATCTGTAAAGCCAGATCTTTGTAATTCTTTACATTTAATATGTTTTTTCCCTACGTCAATCTTATACTTACGATCTAAAATGCAGTTTCCTACAAAAAAGAAAATGTATATCATTAAATTAAGTTTAAACAATTTTCTAAATAAAAATTAAAATCAAAATGGAAGTTTTTCTTAATTATTTTAATTATAAACAAACAATTATTCTATATAATTATGTAATATATTAAAATTATATAACTGTGTACATATTATTTTATAGAAAAAAAAATTAATCGAAACTTACCCCAGATTCAGTCCGTCGTTATCAAAATTTTCTGCTAAACAATAATTATTGCTTTGTGCAAATTCCTGCTTCTCTTCTTTGGTAACTAAAATGAGAATTATAATCTCAGGCATACGCTCTTCAAACATAAAGTTATTTTATTCTATAAATTGTTTAAAGTATTTTTATATTTTTATATTAGAATTAAAACTCAATTATATACTCAACAAGAAATATCGAAAATGATTCAAAGAATAAATTGCTAGGTTGAAAGAGTTTCAAATATTTATTCTAATAATTTTATACTTTTTGAAAAAAATTTATTATAATTTTAAATCAGTTTGTACACATCTATCTTATCAAATTTCATTAATGTACGTGTGTTATAAAATTCATTACATTTTTAAAACAGAATAGATTGGATAAAAATTTAAATTTTTACCTTGCCTGTGCACTGGATCATCCCTAGTAACGTCAATAGGTAACGAATCATCTCTTAAACTCTTCATTAAATCTGCCGTGAGATATCGATAAGGTTGTTCGCTAATTAACGCGTCAGAACCTACGAAGGAAATTTTTCTTCGCAAAAAATTTCACTATTTTATATTAATATTATTTGTAACTGTGTGCGTACATACCTCCTTCATCTTCCGAATCAGACATAAAACTAGTTTCTTGCAAGCTTTCTGGTGCTATTACCTTGTACTTTTCCTCCCAATTTTTATTATCTGGAGTCATGCTGTCGTAAGGTAATCCTTTTAGAACTTCCATCACGGAGATATATCCTAATTTTTGTGCTATGTTCAATGCAGTTAAGCCATCCTATGACAATGGATTTTATAAATTCAGCAAAATCTAATATTATAATCTAGTATAATAAATTTTACATATCTATATATTTTTTTTATGATATTTTGACCGTTATTTATTTCAGACAGCTGAAAATCTATTATGTAAATAATAAATTTTCAGTATTGGCAGTACATTTTGGAATACAGCCTTTGTTATTTTTAATTTTTTGTCTATTTTCAAATAAATTTTTATGATATTTATATTACAATATTTATATGTTCTAATCTTATTATTGTCTAATTGTTTAATTGTTTAATTGTTCTAATTTAAGAAAAAAGGCTTATATAATAATTAATTATCTTAAAAATATATATATAAATTTATAGAATTTTATATTAAAATGAAACTTAAATTACTTTTATTATTAATAAATCAATAAAGTATCAAAACATAAATCAATATATTATAATATTAATAAATATTTATACAATTGCATACACATATAGTAATAATATGTTGCTTACGTTAGTTTGCGCTTTATGTGAAGCATTTCCTTCCAACAAAGCTGTGACTATATGAGCATGACCTTGTTGAGCGGCCTGATGGAGCGGAGTATAATTCTGATTAGTTTTAACGTCGATCGTGGCATTATGTTTCAGCAAAAAGCGTATCATTGATAGATTTCCGAAATGTGCGGCTACATGTATCGGTCTATAACCAGTTTCTGTTTGACTTTCAACATCAGCCCCGTTTTTTACCAGGATAGAGGCCACCCTAATGAAATCTTCTTGCGCGCATAAATGCAATGCCGTGAGTCCGTTCTGATAGATAGTATAATAAGAATATAATATATCTATCACTATCAATGAACTATTGCACAAATAATAAATATTAACTGAGAATATTTTTTTCAATTATGCCAAAAAATTGATATTAAATATTATTTAAAATATTTAAAATAATTTTTGCAATATATTAGAAAAAATAAGAAATATATGTGAATAATAAAGATAATTTAAGGAACATTGCAAAAAAGAAGTTCAAGAATTGGTAATTATTTACATTAGAAGACCTCCACCAAAGATCTTGACATTGACATATGTTGTCAAGGTCATAACTTTGATCTCCAATAAGTTTTAGCCGTTCGTTATTCGTTAAAGTTATTATTTTAAAAAATTTGAAAAATGATGTCTCGTTTCTATTATATAAAACAGAAATTTTCTGCTTTAAAATATATTTAATGATTTTCCGAGAAGCAAGTTCCACCAGACTTCCTTCCCTACCTAGAAGCGTGACAACATGATCTTGACAACATATGTCAGGGTCATTAAGGAGATCCCATATTGTAAATAATTATCCAAGAATTTACAAGACATTCTAATTTTGTGAACAAGGAATAAAATTATGTATTGCTTATAATGACTCTAATTAAGTTTGTAGATCTAAAAATTAAAAACTACATGTACATAAAAATATTCGAGGAGAAACTAATTTACCTTGGCTTTATGATTGGGATTAGCACCATGCTCAATTAACAAATTTGTCATATCATAATGTCCTTTTTGTGAACTCAGATGCAATGGGGTGAAACCTGCTTTGGATTCCGCATTTGCATTCGCCCCTTTCTCTAAGAGAATAGAAGCTATGTCCATCTAATCACATGAAAGAAATCATTTTCAAAATAATTAGTGGCAACAATAATAAACATTAGAGAGCAGCGTAAACATGCATTAAATTTTTTATGCATTAAAGAAAACATTTCAAAAGTTATTTAAAAAATTTGTCTTTCGTAGTTTTAAGATAATTAGTTTACCTGGTTTTTGCGAGCAGCGATATGTAGAGGAGTATGTCCATTTTGCGATGAAAGATGAGGCGATGCTCCTTTTTCTAATAGGACAGTTGCAACATTTGGATGATCATAGTGACATGCCAAATGCAAAGGCGTAATATCGTTCTAAAACGTCAAGCATATATTTTGTAATTCAATGAAACTGCTTGAAAATCAATACGGTATAATATAATTGATTAGGAAAAAAATTTTTAAGTGACATTTAAAAACAACGATTATCTTCAAATTTAACTTTTTCAGAAATCCATTATCTTAAAGTTTTTGCTCAAAAAATTTGTTAATAGTTCTAAAAAAAAATAACAATAAATTATGCAATTATTAATATAATAAAAAATAATAATAAAAAATTAAAACTAAAATTATACACTATATAAAATAAAGAATATTGTGTTTTTTTCTTTTTGCCTAGATATTTGAATGTACTTTTTTACACAACTTAATATACGTAATATACGAACCTTTCCTTGAACATCGAGTTTGCTTTCTTTTTGCAAGAGTATATTTGCAACATTCATATTTCCATATTTAGCCGCGATATGTAAAGGTGTAAAGCCATTTTTCGTTGCAGCCTTGAGAGAAGCATTATTTTCCACAAGAATGGCTGCCACCTGTTTGTCAGAAAATTTTTTGTTACAAAAATATTTTTTTAAATCTATCTCAGTTTTTAATTATACACTTTTGTAATACAAAACAAAGTAGATTTTTCTTTCAATTATTTTAAAAAATTTCTTATTATTTTCAAATATACGGGGTGTCTCGGACCTACAGAATTGCCTCTCGTGAGCAAATAAAGCGAACTAAATTAAATCGAAAAATCCTATACCATTTTGCACTTTTTGCAATATTTAAATATTAATTTTTTTAATTCGCTGAATAGCAAGACCTACCACCAGATATACAAGTGTGCAACAAGGGCGATGTTCGTATATTACTGCTAGTACTGAAAATCCATAGTTCCTAGTTGACTATCAGTAGTGAAAATTCATAGTTCCCGTTACATATACTGTACTGTATTGACAACTGGCAGTAATATATGAACACGGCCAAAAGAGGACCGCTCATGTAAAAAGAAAGTTGCACTATTCCCGGGGATGCACAGTGAAAGAGTGCATTTCTAATCAAAGATTGGCTGTTCCAGTATATTAAGCGCTATTATACACAAAAAATTTATTTTTAGTCAAATTTGATTAGTTGCTTCCAGTATTGTTATCGCTATTACGCGCAATGTTACACCTTTCTTTTTTTATCATGGGATCGCTCATCGTTATAAGTTGTTAGGCATGAGGGAAGTTGTTTATTACGATGGCTTTGGCAACGCAAAAACAGTGAAAAGAAATCCGCGCTGGACACTCAAAAATAATGCACATTTGGTCCACGGCAACATCGAGAATCTGTCCTTCTACTTTTGCTTTACCAATTGACACCGCTCTCTGTTAACCGAATGCGGCATCAATTGGTAGAACAAAAGTAGATGGATAGATTCTCGATATTGCTGAGAACCAAATTGGCGGCTCGCCAAATGTGGCGATCTATCATAACGTGCCGAGTACTTGTATTTGGTGATAGATGTTGGATAAATATATATATATATATATATATATATATATATATATATATACTATATATAATTAATACTATATATATATATATATAATAGTAATTAACTTTAAGTTTTTAAGTTTACTTACGTTTACGTTACGTCCTACCTTACCTTAC
>NW_012130109.1:1205308-1209473 GCF_000143395.1 Atta cephalotes | reverse complement strand
TAAGTACGCGAGTACCTTAGTTATTGGTGTANAGTATGTTGAGTAATAATATATATATATATATACTATATATATATATATATATATCGATCTTTAGAAATTAATCCATTAACTATTGTGAAAATTGCAAAATGATAAATAGTTTTTTTACTATCGTTTAGTCCGCTCTACCTGTTCACGAGAGCCCGTAGATCTGAGATGACATGCATAATAAGTAATTTTCTTTCTTCAGTTTTTTTAAAAAGAGATTATATATGTTTCTTATTCATAAGAAATAAGTTTTCTGCTGTACATATATGTATAGAATTAAAATAATATTAAATATTGAAATAATATTAAGTATTAAATTTCAAAAATTTAGATTATCTTCCACAAAAAAGATATCCAAAAATGAAGAATTAATTAAAAATCAATATATTCGTGTGTTCGAGCGACATGACATAATTACAAAAAAACGACAAATTCTATACATTAAAACTATCGGAATTAGACTAATATGTTTGTTTAATAACTTTAATCACATTCACATTTGTATAGACTCTACGAAAGCGTTAGTAAAATATTTATTAAGAGACCCGCACAAATAGGGGAACTTAGATATGTATGGTTTGACGTAACGCTTGACAATCAATATCAAACCTTGCAGAAATGAAGTAATTGCCAAATGTCACGGGGTGAAATTACGTCCAATCTACCTTCGTGTTTTTTTTTATAATAAAAATACATGGGGGGGGGTGGGGCGAAAGGAGAGAAGCAGCGATAAGATAAACGGAATGAATTTTCAGAATGTAATTTAAGAAACATAAATTAAAAAAGGTACACGGGTGTGCATAAAAAAATGAAGAAATAAGGTAACATAAAGAATAAACAACGTAACGAAAAAGTTTATTACATAACGAATACAATGATGGATAAATGTAACATAAAATAATAACGTATAATCAACGTAAACAAAATTACATTAATAGAAGATGTGAAACAGAATATGTGCGAGATGAACCAACAATGCGAACAATGTGCATAGGTAATAACGATAGCGACAAACGTATCTGCAGCGGCTCTCTCCATCCTAAATGAGGTACTCGCGTTGCCGGGTCCAGAACAGGTAATTTTTATTTTGCGTGGCAATGTAATCCGCTATTTGCACGCACTCATTGTACATTACCTCTTCTTGACCCTCCTTCGCTGCAATATGAAGCGCCGTGTACATATCTTTCGTAGCGGTGTCCACGGCCGCACCGTGCTGCAGCAACAGCATAACAATATCGATATTTCCTAATCGAGATGCTATATGAAGCGGCGTTTGCTGTTCCTATAAAATATAGGACGAGATAGTATTAGAAAATATAACTTCGTTTTTCGCAAAGCAATAAGATGGAAGCGTGAAGGTGATTACGATGAGATTCATGATTGGAAAAATTTCGAGTTACATCATGTGTTTGTATTATTGTGCCTAAAAGTTTTAAGCGATTGAAAAAGAAAGCGTGAAAAATACAATAGATTTGTCTTACTTGCAATTGGAAGATCACACACTTCAATTACATATATCGCCATAAAAAAAGATAAATTTGAACTTCGGTATATGAGACTGGTTAATGGCTCATGCTTTTGTACAAAGGGGTGCGTATGAGTGATCATTTGTATGTATATGATTTTCTGGATTATAATCCTTAGGATAGGTATTCGCTGTCGTAAAGTTAAACAAGCAGATTCATTGGCTGAAGGTCAAGAAAGCGGCGAAAAGGGAGTCGGAATCAGTTTCGAAATGCAACACGCTCTACTTACCCTTGCACGAGCATCGACTTTGGCACCATTTCTTAGCAAAATTCGAATAATGTCTGTTTGATTAGCTCTGGCTGCCAGATGTAGGGGTGTTTCACCCCTAACAGTTGGCACGTCAGGATTGGCTTCATGCTGCAGTAGGAATATCACGATATTCATACACCCCATAAAACTGGCCACATGTAATGGAGTCAGTCCGGACTGCAAAACACATGTATTGTCTGTTAATATTTTGAATTCTCGATATGACTCCAGAATTAGTTCCATCGATTGTCGTTATCGTTCCAGCAATCAATGTCTCGAAAAACGATGAAGAAATACATAAAAATGATAAATACATAAAAATGATCGTGATAAAATAAGACTACGTCGATCAATTTTGTTAATTTTATTATTAAACGCACGACCCTTTAACCAGTCTTTCAAATTTATCGATCAATTTTATTTTTACAAGGCACAGAAGGATGGATGAAGATTCTTTTTAACAACGTTAATTATCATTAATGTAACTTTTTAACTCCGAATATATGTTCGCGTATTAAAACGATCATTTCTGTACAAATGCGATCGATATCACAATTTGGCTTCGTAATATTCTATCGAACGTTGTCATTGATATTGTGTGAAAACATTTGCGATTTACAGTTGCGAATAGACATTTATGAAAACATGATTGCGAGATGCTTGAGAGTGCGAATGAAAAAATGTGTTGCGTTACCTCCGTGGTCGATTCGATAGATGCACCGTGCTTCAATAGGAGTTCCACCACTTTGATGCGATTTTTCTTGCAAGCGATATGGAGTGGCGTGAAGCCGTTGAGAGCTCGAGCGTTCGGATCGGCTTTACGATCGAGTAGCAATTTAGCGACTCTAACATGACCGCAGTGTGCGGCAACGTGAAGCGAAGTCAAATAGTCGATGGTCACTTCATCTACTGGCGCTCGATGATACAGCAGCACTCTTGCAGCATCCACATGATCTCCTTGAGACGCCATATGTAACGGGGCAAGCCCATTCTGTAAAAAAAAAAATTTTTAATTTAAGACAAAATAGCAGATCCTAAAATATGCATATGTACAATCTAAATAAAAAACTTGGTCTGTAAATTACAAAAAGAATTAGAATATCTTGGTAATTAAAGATTTTAGCGTCGCAACTCTGGAGATAAGTGCAGTCTTAAAATTTTATCTTTTAACTTTAATTTTAATGTTCTATTATAATTATTATTATATCTATCGTAAAAACGTTAAAAATAACAAAGAAGAAATAAAAAGAAAGAGAAAAGTTTTAAAATTTAAAATTTTTTAATTAATCAATACAAGAGAAAATCAATATCAGAGCAAATTTAAAATAGAGCACTTGTTAGTATATACCTTAGTACGCGCGCTAATTGGCGCTGAATTTTCAAGAAGTGTGCTGATAACCTGTTCATGTCCCGATCGCGCTGCGCAATGTAGTGGAGTTAAACCGTCTCTGGTCTTGGCATCAATTTGCGCCGAGTTCTCCAACAATATCTTAACCATATTGTTTTTGCCCCACTTTGCCGCCACATGTAGCGGGCTTATATTATGCTGAAGAAAATACATTACGTTCAAAAACTATTAAATTATAATATTAATTTTAAAATCATTTTAATCAAAACTATTACTATTTCTAAGAGACAGACACAAAATATTATTTATTATTATATGTAATATTGAAAACATATAATGTTATATTTTAGATTTTTATGTTTTTAGACTATTCTATAATCTTAGAATACATGTTATATCTTTGTCTTCAACAATTTAAATCTGAAATTATTTTTAAACTGTGCTATAGAATTATTTTTGTCAAAATAAAAATCGTCACGTATACCTTACCTTAGCTAAATAATTTACATCGGCTCCTCGTTTTATTAATAACCGTGCTATCTCTTCGTTTCCATAATGAGCGGCGATATGAAGAGGAGTGAAACCACTCTTCGACGTCACATCGGGCTTATGGTCGTTCTGTAACATTCAATCATTTCATTGATGTAGTATTTCAATTTACTCAATTGTTTTTAATTTAATTATTTTTTAATATCGTTAATTTAATTAATTTATTATCAATTAATTTTGGTTTGATGTACGAGAGATCCGTTTTAAGCTTACTTGTAAAAGTAAGTCAGCTGCTTTGCAATCGTCTTTCTTCGCGGCGATATGAAGTGCCGGCAGTCTGACTTTGCCTTTCGAATCATTCTCCAAGAGTACACTGACTACCTTGTCGTGGCCTTGCTGCATCGCAACAGCAAGCGGTGTGAATCCATCCTAAAAAACATTAAAATAATTTTAATTTTTAATAAAAGGGTCTAATCAAGAGAGAGAGAGAGAGAGAGAGAGAGAGAGAGAGAGAGAGAAGTA
>NW_012130109.1:1199063-1205057 GCF_000143395.1 Atta cephalotes | reverse complement strand
GAGAGAGAGAGAGAAAGTCTGTCTAGTTCAAGATGAATTTTAATTAATGAATTAATTAAAAATATAATAATTTTAAAAAGCCTAATTTTTTTATGAACAATAAAAATCTTATTGAATCCTACGTGTAAAAACAATCAATAGGGGATAAAAGTCTATAACTGTTAAACTGGAGCTTTAATGCTTTAAATAATTCTATGTGAATTGGTATATATTGTACATGTACATACATATACAATATATACTATATTTGCAATCATTTGAACTGCGGATTTTTTAAAACGTAGTAGAACTATCGTAATAATACTATATGTAGTAATAATTGTAGTAACAATTAAATTTTATGCTCAATAGACATCTATTAAAGAGGTCTTGATTGATCTGGAAATCGGTAAGTAAATGTATTTATTACGAAAAATATTATCTCTTGGGAGTCGAACCCGAATCTCTAACATTCCGTGCGAGTATTCTAAGTCTTTATATAGATCTCTTCGATTTAATTTTGATGAATTTAAGTAACCTTTACCGTATATATTAATATTCAAGATTTTAATGATTGTTCTTATTGCGATATATATCGAAAATCTAGTTATATTTTATTGTTTATTAACATTGAAGATAGTCTAGTGGTAGGTTGAAACGTTCGAATTTCTGTATTTGAATTAGATAATTTATTAAATATTAGCAGTTGACATATTCAACTTTAGCTCACAGCCCTTTCTTTTTTTAAATATTTATCAATAACTTATTAAAAATTTGAGACAGCTCAAATTCTCTTCGCTACTGTTAAATAAATGAAAATGATTTAAGAATTAAGCTTACTGAAGTTACAATAGCAGGAATCTATAATTAAGTAATCTATTTCGAGAATTTAGATCAAGCTTACCTCAGTCGCGAGACTTTGATTCGCTCCATTGCCGAGCAAGAGCTTAACGACCTGATCGTGATTCTCCTGCGCAGCCATGTATAAAGGAGTGAATCCATTTTGTGACTGGATATTAACCGCGGCACCATATTGAATAAGTATATTGACTATTTCGGATTGGCCAGCTGGAAATAGAAAGAGCAAAATGTATAAAACTACTAATTATAATAATAATATATGCGTTCATATAATGGAAATTATTGTATTTTACCTAAGGAAGCTATGTGTAATGCGGTATTTCCTTTCTTTGTTGCCGCATCAACTTTTGCGCCCCTTTTTAATAATTCTGTTACTATTTCGACGTGGCCATCTTTCGAGGCTAAATGCAAGGCATTTAAACCGTTCTGTAATAAAACACAAATTAATTTACCATTATTATAATAGCAAATATTTAGATCAAATTTAATTATTTTTATTTAACTAAAAGTTAAATAAAAATATAACAAAATTAAAATAAGTATAATTATTTAAATTAAATAATAAGCTTTTATTTTACGTATATAAAAATTAATAATCTTGTTAAATTTAATTATTTGAAATAATACTGAAATTAAATTACACAAAATTGACAATAACTTTAGTAAATAATTTGACATTTTTAATTTAATACTTACCAAGTTGGCTGTATTAATATCTAAATCAGTATCGAGAAATTCGACCACTTTCTCGAGGTTGCCGGATCGAGCAGCGCGAAGGAATGCTGTCGTGTCATCAGCCTAAATACAAATATTTTATTCTGTAAACAGCTGTAGAGGCGAAACATTTAGAAGTATATGTAGAAAAAAATGGCATGAAAGATGGAGGATCAGCGATAAAAGACAAAGATACGTAATATGGTTATTTATATAGATATGTACACGAGTAACCCAGTTTGCGACGGTGATGTAACCCTGTCCTTTTTCTTTTACCCTCACATGTTTAACACTTCGTGCACATCGTTATTATCCTTTTTATTAAACGTTTATTTAATCAATGTTATAGCATGTTTATTAGTACACTCCAAATAGGCAATGCACAAGTATATTTACTCTATTTTATGTCAAATACATTGACAAAAACTCATTTTTTTCCTGTAAATAGCTTTAAAACTTTTCGAGACTTACATTTAAAGAATATAAGAGTTTAAAAAAATTAAAGAAAAACCCGTAATATTGCAAGATTAATCAATCTGTAGAAAATTCAAGCAAATTTAATTCAAGATAACTTACAGAAAATTGGAAAACCAATACAAAGTTATCATTAATTTACGGTTTAAAGTTAATCAACTCGTGATTTTCTTGTTTATTTCTAGGAACGAGAGTTTTATGTATCCCCTCTGTCTGCAATTGCCGCTGTGAATCATCGCGATAAGGAACTATGTGGCCAGGTGGTCTACATCGCATCAACGTATTCGCGCGCGCGCGCGCGCGCGTGCTATACTCCGTCACCCTGACCTTTGCAACCCTTACCGGCTTCTACCACGTCTTAATATAATATACCTATAAATCGCGTGCTTTTGCAACTTTTTGGTCACAATCCTTGCGGCTGCAAATCTCTTTAATATCAATATGCTCTTATATTCGCCGGCTATCGCGCCTGAACGTCTCTCTCATCCGGTTTATTTCGAGCATCACCCACCCTCCTTTTACATTCTTTCTACTGGTTTTCGGAAAAATTGTTGTCCACGTGATATCCTATTATTATAATTGGAATAAAATTATAATTGGAAATTGATATAATTTAACGAGTTCAGTTATTATAATTTCCTGCATGCGAAAATAATTTTTCTGATAATGAAAACGTAATACAGCTATTTTATAAGATATATTTCTCCTCTTTTAAACACGATTATATATATCCTTATACATATATCCTACAAGAATAATAATTTTAGATCTCTGTCCAAAATATTAAACATTAACATCCAACCGGCTATTGCGTTTCTGATATAATTACAGAGACAAATATTATTTTCTGAATCTTGTGAATCACGGTATCGCGAATTCTCCGAAGAATGGTGGATCTGATTTTAGAGTTAAGAATTAGAAGAATGCTCTCGAAAATTCCGTTCATCGTCACCTTCGATCGGTCAATTCAGAATGGACAAGAAAGAGGGTGCGTGCACGAAGGAGAAGAAGAAAGAGAGAAAGAGAGAATGCGAATGCCGGCTCCGAACCGCTATACTGCTTCTGTTAGACACCGTACCTGACTGGTATTGTCGGTGACCATTGCGACTAATGGCTGGGTGCTTCTCGACTGTTCGGAGCCCGATGTCGACCGTATGCACGCACGCAAGAGACGCTTGTCTCTCCTTTGACACCGATCGCGCACGTTACACCACCATTTGTGCACACATCCCTTGGGGATGCGCACGATAACGCCAGGAAGAGAGCGTCAGGCGATAGGAAACACCCTGCCCTGCGCGAAACACAACGGCGCAGAATCGAGCGACAACGATCTCGCATATAGAGGAAACTCCACGGGGGTGGTTTGCACTAGGATGGGGGGGCGGGAGGGTGCTTGCCGGTTCACTCGCACCCTCCCTGAAAAGCACATGCGTCGTCCGTCTTCCCGTCACCGATCCCTCTTGTGCGCCCTTCTATGACTCCCGCATTGTTCCCGCTTTCTCTCTTACTCTGTCACACTGCATTGTATCGCTGTTTTAACAACCAAAATCTATTTTACTTTTTACTTTCCTTTTGTTTCTTTTGTATCTACTTTTGGAACCTTGACAAATCAGCATTTTGAATTGTTTAACTATAACAACGTGTACATGATTACTATGAATATATTTTAAAAGATATAGTATCTTTCAGTTTCTATATTTTAAAAATATTTTAAATATATAATTTTTATATATATAATTTTTTCTAAAGATATATTTTCAAACGGTATATATTTTAAATTTTATAATATAAAATATATTAAATAAAGTTTTTTGTAAAAAAATAAAAATTTATTTAAGTTATTGAACTGACAGAAAAGTATATTTATAGAGTGGAGCGCAAAAAGAACTCGTTCAATTTGTGCTGCTTTGTGAAATACATCGTCCAATCTTCCTCAATAGAAATCGGAATAATAGAATTAATCAATTTCATTTTTTATTCTTTAAATTCATCTCATTTTATTTTGAAACATAATAAGCCTTCTTTCATTTCTTTTCATATTTCTCATTTTATCGCTGTACCCAACCTTTCCTTCCCTGATCTGTTATATTCGTGTGATAGAGACATATAAGGATGCAATATGTATCCGTTATAGAATCACCATCGAACTTTTTATTTATTACCGACGGATTACCGACGGGGAAGATGAAAAACAGTTTTTACGAAAGAAACTATACTGGCAATGATAGCGCGCACCCTCACGTGCGCAAGATATAAGGGGTTGCGAGATTGCAAGTAATGCATTTCGTATTTGAGCCGCCACGTGGAAACACTATATCCGTGCCCGGAGCTCCTGTTTTCAGTTGGTGAATATAAAAACATCTAGCTGAATGTGTTTAAGGTGGTTGTATCGCATAGGAGCGGCTTTTGAGGGTGCAATCGCTCGATGCGCCAGCGCAAAAGGGCACTGTTCAGTGGTGAAAAAAAATTACTGTTCTAAAATTGCTACAGATCGCAATTTTTTAACAATAATTTTTATTTCCCAATAGCAAGATTGGATAGTAACTAGTTAAAACGTTAAAAGTTAAAAAAAAGTTAAAAAGTTAATAACTTTTAACTTAACTTAGTTAATTTTAAATGCATTAAATTTTAACTTAATTAAGTTACTTTTAAAGGTTAACTTTTTAACTTTTATTTAAGTTAAAAAATTGTTTTATCTCTTTTAAATATCTTAGAAAAATAATAAGATATAATAAAACTAAGGGCGTATGTTCATAATCTATTCATATTTTAAGACCATTTTAAGTCATTTCTTAAGATGCTAATATAGCCTCTTTAAGAGCTAGAGATTGATTTATGCGATTATGCCTTATGCCATAAGTTCGAATCTACAATAGGTATCTTAAGTTATAAGAAATATCTTATCTTAAGTTCGTATCTTATCTTAAGATCGTATCTTAAGTTATAAGAAATTGACCAATTACAGTCAAATATTCTTCTCGCATTTGATTGTAATCAATTTCTTATGGCTTAAGACTTATTAATCACTAATCTTCTCTATGCTGGCTGTTTTTTTAAAGTTATATAACTTATATAGTTATATCACATATGAATACTTATATCACATATGAATAAAAAATTAAAAAATTTAATTTACTTAATAATCTATATTATAGTTATTTAATCTCATTTTAAGAAAAATTAAGGCATTTTGATCTAAAAAATAATTTTTTTTTCAAAATTAACTTTTTTTAACTTAACTTAATTCAATATTGACTTAACTTACGTTAAGTTAATTTTTTATTCTTTCAACTTTTAACTTAACTTTATTAATTTTGTAAAGCCATTAACTTTAACTTTATTCAGTTAAAAAGAACATTAACTTACCCTGTCCAACAATAATTTTTATTTTCCCACTGTGTTAGTATTTGAAAATGACTTGATTGAAACGAAGTGAATATTAGTGAAGTAGTAAAACAACTTTCTAAAGTTTTATAATTAATATTTGCCTGATTACCTCCCCATTTTCTTCGGTTTATAAAAGATTCGTGTTATATCTATCTGTAATCCTTTAGTTTTTGAGCGAATTTCTAAATATCATTTTTGCGCTATAATTGAAAATGCACTGTTGCTCCTTGTCTGGCACAGGAAACTCCTTGTCAGCTCCTTGTCACATATTAAAAGTACTAACTTTAAATGCAATTATCTTTTGAACAATTATCTTTTGTCTTATTCCCCCCTCAAAATGATATGCATGTATAGAGAATATCGTTATCTTTAAATAATAAAAGCTTCAAACAAATCTTACGAAAAATCATTTTGCTATGTTATACCTTAAGATTGAACTGAGAATAAATTGCTATCAATGCGAAATATTTTCTTAAGGGAAAATCCTAAAGTCGTCCTACCAATTATTTTTTAAATAAGTATTTTTCTAACTTTTGTATATATATATATATATATATATATAACTTAGTATATATACAG
>NW_012130109.1:1188730-1196586 GCF_000143395.1 Atta cephalotes | reverse complement strand
GTTAACCCTTAAAAACGGTTACCGGTTCCCTTAACCCCTAAACTTTTAAATTTTTTTTTAAAAATTTAAAGTTAATTTTTCTTAACTTTGTTATATATATATATATATATATATATAAACTTGTATATATACAGATATGGAAATCCTATTCCATAATTAATGTATAAATGATAATGTATAGTCCAAATCGACTAATCAACTTTATGTATACTTTATGCATATATACTTTATATTATGTATTGATGTAACAATGTCAATGACATGTAAATCGTATGTGTATAAATAAACGATAAAAATAAATAGATTTTAAGATTTTCTTAAACTTCTATGTTTTATAATTCTTTTTTAATTTCTATATTCTATAATCTTCTTTTTGCGATATGTACGATATGTACAATAAGATTGATAAAAATCATAAACATGTTTTCAACTGTTTAAAACATGCTTAAGTGACGTTTGTAGCATGTTTTATATATGTTTTTTATAATACTATACTATTCAAGCTTATTCTACAATGCATTTTTCTGCGAAAAAATGTTTTATAATTATATAAAATTATATAAAAATATATATAATTGTATATAATTATATATGAAATTATACATATATAAAATATATAACTATATAGAATTATCCGTAATTATACGTAATTATATATAAAATATATCCATTTATATACAAATATATAAAATTATATATAAAACATTTTTTTCCTCGATTTTGTTTCCTGTTTCTTGTATTTGTTGCTACTTTTTATATCTTTTTACTTCTTATCTGGTTTTTTGTTTTCTGTCGCCCGAGATAAAAATTAATAAACTTTAAAAAAAAACAGAAGACATTAGCAAGAAATACAATTGTCGTTAAAACAATCGTAAAAGAAGAAAAAGACAAGAAATAGGAAATAAAGAGCACATTGTAGATTAAATATAAAAAATCGAACTAAGTGTTATAATAATTATAACACTTATATATTATAATAATAATTATAATATACCGTCAATAAGAATCTCGCTTTTTTCCTAGTCTTTGCCTGTTCTTTTTAACTGAACTTTTTGCATGATTCATCTTTCTTCCTTTTCTTCAGTTTCATATAATTATATATAATTATATATATAAAATATATAATTATATATAATTATACATTTTTATATAATTTCACTTTAGCTAAAAAGAACCTCTTCGTTATCATTAATTATCAAGACCGACAACTGTTGGACGTGTACAGAAATGTAGTTTCTTTTTAGCTATTTTAGCTTCATTTTTTTAACATTTGAAATCTTTATTTCTCTTTTTAAATTTTAGTATGTTTCTTTAATCAATATTGAACAATTTTATACTAAAATATTTCTTCATTTATTAAATTAAAGTGTATTAATAATTTACTATAAATTTCTTGCCATTAATATTTCAAAAATAGCGATTCTATTTAAATAATAAATTGAACAACTTTATATTTTGATTGTAAAAATTAATAAATTTTTTAATTATTCTTGATATTTTTTCTTCATTTTTTTTCTCTCCAACATTTGCAAAAAAGAGCAAAATATAGTTAATTTATACAGGGTCCCAGAATGAGATTAAATATTTCGTGCGTAGGTAGATTGTATTTTCTATACACATAAACAGAGTGTCCGGTAAGTTTTGACAAAGCACTCGTGTAGATAGAACAGACAAATCGAAAAATCCTCTACCATTGCAATTTTCGCAGTAGTTAACAATTATTAATAACTATTAATAACTATTAATAACTAAAAATCGCTGAATATTTATATTTAATAATTTTTTATCTGACTTTACTATCAATTTTTTAATTTCGTATTTTCTCATATCGGTAAAAATAATTGCCAATAAGAAATTAATGTAGTATTAAAAAGTTGATAAAAAATTCTGAAAAAATTATTAGAACTTTATTATGAGAAGAAAATAAACAATTTTTGTCTCTTGCTGTTTTTTCTGTAAAGTTGACAGTACTTGAGTAAAAAATTATTGAAAATCAATATTCAGTGATTTTTAATATCTTGTTAACTATTACGAAAATTGCAAAGGACTTTTCAACTCTGTTTAGTCCGCTCTATCTGCGCACAAAATATTTGGTTATTCTGAGACATCTCTATTGATTTTAATAATATAGATATAGCCAATTAATATTAATTGTCCAAATAATCTAAAATAATAATTATAATCTCGCAATTACATTAACGTAAAGTTATAATAATTTTTCGCTGTGTGCTTGCAAAAGCACGATGATATTAAAAAAAATAATTGTAGCCATTTTGGTAAATGATAACGTCAATGTCCTAAATCTTAAAAGAAATAAGCAGCATGTCGTTGCGATCAATAAAATCTTTACAGTCGAGTTTGTGTGGCCGCAAGTAGAAAGTACGTTATTAAGTACGTTAGGTATGTATACACGTCACCCCGTCACATAATACATCTCTCGATACAACCTTGCACTCGCGTGACTTTATCCAAGGCCACGACCCCTCGACTCCAGCGTGCTGCCACACATCTCGTACCCTTAATTCTCTTGCGTACCAATCGGCTGTGAGAATTCAAGGATACATATAAAGGTTCAGCTCTTGTTATCGCGTCCAGAAATTTATTTTCTATACATATATACAAGGTAAATTTTGACAAAGCGCTTGTATATAGATAAAACAGATTAAACTGTTTTAAGTTGAAAAGTCCTCTATCATTTTGTAATTTTCGCAATAGTTAACAAGATATTAATTATTAAAAATCACAGAATATTGATTTTCAATAATTTTTTACTCAAATACTATCAACTTTACAGAAAAACAGCGAGAGATAAAAATTGTTTATTTTCTCTTTATAAAGTTCTGAGAATTTTTTAATACGTATTTTCTCATATTAGTAAAAATAAAAAAATGCAGTACTAAAAAATTCTGAAAAAATTCTTAGAGTTCTATGAGAAGAAAATAAATAATTTTTGTCTCTTGCAGTTTTTCTGTAAAGTTGATAGTATTTGAAAAAAATTATTCAAGACCAATATTTGGCACGAATATTGACAAAACACACGAGTGCTTTGTCAAAACTTATACTAGAGACATCCTGTTATTATTAACAATAATTCTGAATCAAATTGCTGTCAATTATAAGATTCAAATTATTTTCGTGTCACATGTATATTTATTGCGGATATTTAAGAAGATAGGTATTATAAATTTTAACATAAATATATAATATTATTTTACATATATAGATAATAACAAATTTGTTATGGAGCATAATTTTGCTGAGTTGGCAGTTAATTAACTGAACATCATTATTTATAACTTTAAAAATAATTATTATTACTTGCAAAAAAAATAAAAACACGAAACTACAATAAAACACATTTGTACGTACATATATATAGCCTTTATTTTGAAAACTGCCACGTTACACGATTTACAGAAAGTGAAGCGTGAAACACAAACAACTTTTTCTCTCATTGAAAAACAGCATTGAAATAAAAGAATAATATTATTGAATGATTTTATTTTTAAAAAATTCAATGAACTTATAGTTGCAAAAATGTTGACATAGGATAGATAACTACTTTTTCAAGCACACATGTAAATAACGTTTCAGAATACTTTGACAAATTATTTCTAAAAATAGTATCGAGCTATCGCTTTCTGGGCAGTATCCAATAATCGCCACGAGTGAAGCTTGATAGCGAAATGTCAGCTGATTCGATCATCTGATATTTATTTACGCTGTTGATCCATATATTTTTCATAAAAATAAAAGTTAATCTTACTTGTTATCAATGTAGTTGTATAGACATATTTGAAAAGAAATCATTTGAAAAATAATCATTGATAATTATAACATATATGTTTAATGTCAGCAATATATATTTAAAGATCTTAAAACTATAGGGAATTGTTATATAAAATGCTTGATTTAAAAATTTTTCATATACAACAGGGATTTTGAAAAAAAAATTAAATATAATAGAAGATTGATAAATATTGATTAATACACGGATCTTTACCTGGAGCCTAATGATCGGTGGGAATGCGTCTTCTCTCGTCATTACTAAATAATAAACTGTATATTCTCTTTGACAAACTACGTATACGCACGCACGCTCTGTAAGCACCATGCTGAAGACGTAGACTACCGGATATTAATAGAGTTCTATATATTATTTTTGTTAAACTCCTATACGTCGCGCCTTTGTTAAGTAATTGCGTTTTGCATTAATATCCAAAGCTAGTAAATTAACAATCACATAAATTTACGAGTATGTTTAACTTTAACATATCGAAAGACACATATAGATGTATTTTTCCTATTTTATAATGCGTGCGTGCATGCATGCGTGCGTGTATACAGGATAGGTCTGATAAAAAGTTCACTATGTTTTTTTCGAAAACGGTTAGAAATAAGGGAATACCTATTATCAAAATTGTACATATTGTGACATATTTTGATGACCTTGTAACTTTAAATGTCTTTGATTTTTTTTACTATCAATAAAAAAGTTTTTTTTTAATCGAAAATTCAACTGTTTTGAGGATATAAATTAATAAAAGAAATTTACAAGTGAAACAAATTTTACTATTGCAAGAAATGTACTATGTTCATTTAAACGTGCCAATAGTTTTCGTAGAAAACTTGCTTGGATTTTTAATTTTTAAATAGTTATTTTGCGATATAATATTTGACTATCGATATTAAGCATTATCCAAGATGTTTGACTGACAGCTAAAAACTTTTAAACATTGTTTACAGTCGTGATGTTAACAATTCAGTAAACGAGAATAAATTGAAATGAATTTAGATTTTTAGAAATATGCATTCGAATATTGAAATGAATCCTTTTCATGAATCCCAATTTTTATTCATATAAGAATTGAACATTTCTATACCTTTCAATCTAAAAAAATTTTAATTCTTTAAGAATACTGCTCAATAAAAAATTCTGAATAGGAGTTTTTAATCCAATTGAATCTAAAAAAAAGTGAAAATGGACCGCGAATGCTACTAAAATACGCATTCGGATGAATTCAAATAGATTAAAATTTCATTCTATTTATCTAGTCTCATTTACTAGGAATGTACAAGTTAATTTATAGTTGATATTTTTTTATAACTCAATATGACTTTAAAAAATTGATTTTTTTCGAGAATTAATTTTACTAATTATATTTGTCTCTTCAAACCATAAAATTTTTAACTGAAACATTTTCCGTATCTTTCATATTTTCTAAGATATTCCGTCCACTATGTTTAAAAGTCCCTGTATATCTTTGTTATTTTAAGAATTTTATATACATTAAAGCACATTCTTCAAATTTATTTTAAAAATACAATACATATAATCAGCAACTTTCTACATTATTCAAGAATAAAGAAATAATTTGTAAAAGTATTGATTATAGAGTTGATTATATATAATACGTGTTGTAATAAAAATTGAATAATTTTAATAAAAAAGTTTAATTTAATCCATTTGTAAATTATTACGCCATAAATATTATACAAAATAATATTATACAAAATAAACATTAATTCCACCAGAAACTGATTGAAAAACTCGGAGTAAGAGCGGTTACGTGATGCCACCATTTTGGTGGGATATACAACATTTCTCCGGGTTTTAAGTAAAATGTTATGCCGCTAGCTTTACGAAAATTTGGCCATTTGTCATAATCTGGCCTCACAGGATCTACTTGTGCAGTATTATTAAGTAATTTAGTATCATAAGGATACAAATTATTTGTCTCAGTTGGAGAATATAAAATAACTCTTTTGTAACCGAATATCTAAAAAAATAAAAATGATGACAATACTAAGTGCAATTTTAAAAAATATAGTATATTTTTATATATATTTAATTTTATATATTTTTCAGTTAATTAAAATAATTTTTAATATTTTATTCAAACACTTCCATTGTAAATCTCTTTCTATATACCTGAGAAAGTAAATTATTTTTCGGATCAAAATGCAAAGGCGACACTGTATTAGCAGGTCCAAACCAGGCATTAATATCAACTTCTGATGATTCTGCATCATTTTCCTCATTATCCGAAAAATAGCAATATTCCGGCACTTCGAAATCCTCTTTCAACTCTGGTATCTAATTGAGATTGATTTAAAAATCACTCTTTTATACAAAACATTTTAATCATTTTTATATAACATTAACTATAAGATTTCGTCGCGTGCAGCGAATTAATACCTGTTCAAACAATTGATGTTGTGCTAAATAACCAACTTCGCTATTAGTTGCAATAATATGTTTTTGTAAAAATTCAGAAAAATTGACAAGATGCTGTGTCCAATCTTCCTCAGTATAACGAGATCCAACTTCAATCGGTACTGTTCGAGATCCTGCGATCTTATTCAAATAATTAGGATTTTTCCATAACGTTAGTGCTTTCCAGTGATTCATACAATCTAATGAAATGTATAAAATATTTTATTTTTCTCTATAATATTTAAAGTACAGTCAGACTACTAAATATTTATGTTATTCAGGGTAAATAAAATTCAGAATTTTGTCATGATATAGATTACATTAATATAAAACCAAGTGTTTTGTTAATATATGATTTAAAGGCATTTGCTTTACATATACCTGTTAATACCGCTGGTAATTTTGGCATAAAAATTTTATTGTAAAATGTTTGCATCGAAGGTTGTTCAAAATATCTATCCGGATAGTTAGAAATTAAATAGTTAGTTCCTTCATGATCAATTGAAATATCTTCCATATTTATAATATCAGATTCTTCTAATAAAATTTGAAAAATAAAATCAATTTTAATGTAATTCTTAAATAATTTAAAACTATAAATTTATATTTAATATAATATTATAATATTTAATGTAATACTATAAATGTAATACTATAAATTTATTACTATAATAATTCATTATTATGAGTTAATAATTAAAATATATTTTTATTCTTACCAACACAGTAATTGTTTAGCTTTGTTGCAATAGTTGTCAATAAATTTGGCATACTAAGAAGAGGTGCGCCTAATAGAATGCCTCTATCAATTTGACTAATAATATTTTTTAATACGATCGTTTTCTTCTTTTTATCAGCATAATTTTCAGCATTTACTTTCCACTGAAGTTCTAATAATGCAGCCTATAGATGTGTCAAATGCAATTTTAAATAAAATTTATATGTCGCTAAAAGCTTGTGAAAAGTAGTACAAATGTTAAATTATATATTATGCAATATTTTATACCTTTACAATAATACATAAAGAATAACAATATCTATATTCTATTGGAACATCTTTCCAGTAACCTGAATTCAATATCTCCCATGTACGATCTAAACAAGCTTCTAATCTTGTTATTGATGTGTTTATCCATTTTTCTGAAGTTCTTATAGGAAAAACAACTTAAATTAATTATGTGAATATTTATATTATGAATATTATGTTATTTGGAATAATAAGTCAATCATAAATAGATATAAACATTATAAACAATCTATGGCATTTAAAGCTATGACATTTTTACTTTAATAGTAATATTAATATTATACATTTTAAGTTTTTAAATACACTTTTTTATATTATCTATTAATTTGACTATAGACAATGTAATACATTAATATCTCAAATCAATTAATTTAACAAAATATACGCTTTTATATGAAGCTTTTATAGTAAATATAATTTTATAAATATATGAAATATATGAAATAATATTGCTTATAAGTTTTCAATATTTACAATTGTTTGTCAGATGTCCGTAGCACATTAATTACAGATGTCAAGTGCAATTTTATTTCAATAGGTATATTTTCCAATTCTTTTGTTAATAATGCCCAAGGAATTGTTATCATAGAATCACTATGAGTCATTCTGTAA
>NW_012130109.1:1178423-1188627 GCF_000143395.1 Atta cephalotes | reverse complement strand
CTAGATATATATATATATATATATATATATATATATATATATTTTACACATATAATCATTATTATAAGATATAATTAAGTCTTTACTTATAAAAAATACTTCTGCCATATACAGGTTTACTTAAGTATGTCCATCGCACGATAACATGATCAGCTAAATAATACAAAATCTTTCCCGTTAATGAGAAAGTTTTAACTCTACAAAAACTCTCTATGAATATAATAACGTTTTCTGTAATAAACAGAATTTTAAACAAAAATGCTATGACACATAAAGGTATACAAGTGCCAGGACCATTGCACAAAATAAGCTCCGGATTTTCTCTCCATAAAATTGGAAGACAGTTTAGTGTGGCAAATATAGTAGTCCAAATTGATGTGAAATATGACTGCCGAACTTCACGACTTCTATAAATTTCCACAATTTTGTAATCTTTATTACCATTTTCTAGATCTCTAACTTTTTCTGCACTAAGTTTATCTGTCTGAGCATGAATATATACTCTAGGCGAATAATTCTTAATGTTTAAATATTTAACAATTCGCAACATTTCAGCTGTGTGTCCACCAGATCCTAATATTATCATTGTTTTAATTGAACAAGACTTTTCTTTAGGTTTAGTGCTTTTCATAAATATCAAATAACAAGTTCTGGCAAGTATCAATATACAGAGAAACACAGCAAAGATAAAATATTTCACGTACATCTTCTTGTTTTATTTGCTGAAAAGAGTATTATGAAATACTTAATATATACAAATTTACAAAGGATTAAATTACGTTAATAATAATTCTTACTAACCTCACTACAAATTATGTGTCAGTTCATCAACTGAAAAAATAAATAAATTATAGATTAAATTATCAATTAAATTGTAGATTTATGTAGACATTTGCTTTTGTAAATGAGTTTTTTACTTATGCTTTTTTGTACGAAAAGTCTTCTTCTTTTTCTTTAATTTGCATTCGCACGCAGTTCCATAAAGCCAGCGACACATGACTACTTATTTTCCTATTGAATTGCTAGCTAGATTAGAATCTTGCCACCGTATTGGCTGCGATACTGTTACAGGCCTAGTTTCCACTGAGAGTTTCCACTTAAATCCGAATTAGAATGTAAAAACCAACCAACTACAGTCGAGCATTCCCCTGTCATTCGACTGTAACAAAGCATACTCAACTGTAGTTGGTTAATTTTTAAGGGTTTATGCTCCGCACAATAAAAGGTATAGAGAATAGAGAACAGAAAATAAGGGGCTTCGCACAATGAAAGGAACAGGGAACAGAGAATAGAGAATAAGAATTTCAATTTATCAGAAATTATGTATTCTACAATACATGATTTCTGATAGGAAAAATTATTGAAATTCTTATTCTCTGTTCTCTGTTTCCTGTTCCTTTTACTGTGTGAGAGCCCTAAGAATTTCAACTATCAGAAAAATGTATTGTGGCATACATAGTTTCTAATAGGTTGAAATTCTTATTTTTTGTTCTCTGTTCCCTGTTTCTTTTATTGTGCGAAACTCCTTATTTTCTGATCCGGATTAAACCCTCGGTGGAAACTAGGCCACAGTAGATCGGTTGTGTATCTTAAAATGAGATGAAAATTACAAAAATAAACAAATTCACTAGAATATTCATAATTTAATTAGTCAATACCTAGTAATTATTGCTCACTTTTGTAAGTAATATATTTTTCATCTCATTTCAAAATACATACATCGAGAATGTAAGAATCAATCAATTACTACAGTCGAACAACAGGGGAATGCTCGATTGTAGTTGGTTGGTTCTTACATTTTGATCCGGATTAAATCCTTGGTGGAAACTAGGTCAATTGCAAAATAAACATTCTAGGTATTAACAGAGAAAAACCTAAGAGTCATGCTTTTTCTTATTATCATCGAAATCGCCCGTACATTATCATCCATTTTCAGTTGGAAACTACATTACTACATACATTTTTTGACACTATCGATAAAATCGTATCGTCAAAAGTAGAAGTGGTTATGGATATTCGGATAATCGTGTCTATGGATATTCAGCACTTTTCCTATGGATAGTCAGTACGCTTCTAGCTTGAGGATTCAGTACAGACACGAATCACATCTACTTTCAACAATGCGATATTGATAGTGAAAATGTAGTTTCTGACGATAGTCAGAAAATGTATGTAATCATGTATTATAGTTCTAAGATTGAAAATGGAGATATGTACTGGCAGTAATGTATGGACGATTTCTACAGTCACTAGATTTTCAAAGTATCACAAATCGCATCCATTTTGACGTGGCCATTTTCAAATTTACGCATTTGAATATACGTACTTTATTTGGTAAAATAAAGCTGTAAAGTACATAAATAAATGTTTTTTCATTGTTATTAATATATTTATGATCAAAAAGTATGTATTATTTATGTATGCTTAATTTATGTATTATTTAGTTTAATCATCGACAAGATATTATTAAAGACCGACATCCTTACAGAAGTTCGCGTAAATATTGTCGTGATTAAGAGTTAAAAACTGATAATATTATACTAAATGTCAATATTATACTAAATGTGTCATTATCAAAATTTAATTATCAATAGAGATGACTGCAGAGAAAAAAATTGTAATTTTTCCACAATATATAGGATAGCTTTACAAATTTGCATATTTATTAGGGAACATTTATGTAATAAAAAATTTTGAATTTAATAATGTATGAACCAAATATTTATGTTAATAATAGCAAATTTATATTAATTATTGATAATTTCAGAGTTCTTCAATTATTCTCCGAATCTTGGGCTCTTTTTTATACTGTTGAAAATTTGCCCAGGGTTAATGGTCTTTAAGTGCAGGTTTCTGCATAATAAAAGAAATAAGAAATTAGGAATTAAGAATAAACGATTTCGACCTATAAAAACCGTGTATTCCAATGTATCCAATTTTTAATAGATTAAAATCGTTTATTCTTTATTGCTAATTCCTTGCTTTATTCCTTCTATTTTGCGCAGGGCTTAATAGTACCTCATTAGTGGTTTAAAAAAGGTTTATTTATTGTAAAAATTTAATGCATATAAAAGTGCATGTAAGTACAATTTAAAAGATGAACTACCAACCATCATGCTGAAATCGTGTACTATGTGTACTTCGACCATTTTGATGCGACATTTCTGAAATTAATTGCGGTTCTTTAGAAATCTAGTGACTTTAGGCGATTTCGACGCTAATAAAGAAAAGGCCGGCATGGCCTCTCTCAGATTTCTCTCTGGGAATTCTATATCTTGAAATGAGATGGAAATTACAAAAGTGAGCGAATTTATTAGAATATTGATAATTTCATTGGTCAACATCTAGTAAATTTGCTCAATTTTGTAATTTTCATCTTGTTTGAAGATCGATGTTAACAGAATCGATCGCTTGATATCAATCATTCTTCCTGAAATCAACACTTTTTTTTCAGTATAAAAAGTGAAAAATGAAAAATTTCTCCATTAATTTCAATGGTCAAAATTTTCATTTTTCACTTTCCAATCTAGGGATAAAGTTTCATGATTGATACTCTGCTGAACGCAACCAATAAGCTTACAGCTCCTAAAATGTTCATTGGTTACCGCGTTATCTTGTATCGAATTTGGCATCACTGCTTCGATGGAAACTGATGGAAACTAGACCACTGTCTAGCACGCCATTTTTATTTATACATGTATGGATATGGATGGAGAGTAACGAATTAGATCAGATTGACTGGATCGTGTAAATTCGTTCAGATTTGTTCGACAAATCCGTAATAGTCGAGAGGTGATTAAAAGATGTGTTGCTTTGCAATATGTATGTGATGCGAATCATTGGTGTATGCAACGGGCGACATTTTCGTGAACATTTGGCGTGAAGGCTGTTCACGCAAACGCTCGATCGCGGTCCGTGTGGTCTGGAGTAGTGTTAACCGTGAACCGTCTGCAATATTCTTCCCAGTACTTTTCTCAATAAAATGGACCACCGTCAAAAGGTAAGTCAACAAAAGCAGTTCGAATGTGCAACAAATGATGCGTCAGGAAGAACGACATTTTTCTCGTTTGTTAATGGATCTTCGGAGAAAATTTAAGCATTTCGACAAGGCATTGACAAAACCTAAATGTCATACAACAAGATAGAAATTTATTTATCAGCAAGAATTACAAGAATTATTCGCATATCTTGCGACAACCTGTCTATCCGCGCGTGCTTCTCATGGAGTTGTCAACGCTACAAAAACCTAATGTCATTTTATATTGTTTCTTGTTATGATCTACTATTTATAGGTCTATCTTTGTAGTTGAATTAGTATAATATACATTTGTACTTAAGATGAAATAAATATACAGAACGTATACTAATTAGGATTGGGTAGTAATAGTTAATAAGTTAAAAGTTAAATGAAGAGTTAAAAATTTTTAACTTAAATTAGTTACTTTTAAACTTTAATTTAACTTTTTAAATTAACTTTTTTCTTTTTTAGTTGAGTTTTTTCTATTTTTTTAAATGCTAATGTTGTTTTCTATAAAATATTAAACATTAGACAATTAGTTTAATTAGAAAAAGCTCAATGATTGTATGATGGATGCAACTTTTATGTCCAGAAATAATGGATTGGATTTACATTTAAGAAACACTAATGTTATGACATGATCAACACAAAGAGGAGTACAACATTACTTACATTTTTAAAAATTACATCTAATTTTTTTGTAATTATTTAAATATGAAAATATGTAAAAATATTAAAAATTAGTATTTTATTATTATATAAAAAATAAGAAATATTTTTGTAATATCATATTTCATATTTATTTACAAAAATAAAATATTAAATTTATCTGATAATTTATATCGTAACTTTTTTTATTTAAAATAATTTGATTAAAAAAAAATTTATATTTAATAAAATATAATTATATTATATTTATTAATATAATTATATTATATTTAATAAAAATATTTTTCAAAATTAATTTTTTGTTTAACTTGAGTTAATTCAATCTTAATTTAACTGTAGTTTTTTTATTTATTCTTTTAGTTTAACTAATTTTACTTTTAGTTTTTTATTTATTCTTTTAGTTTAACTAATTAATTTTATAAGCCATTGACTTTAACTTAATTTAATTAAAAAAAAAACATTAACTTACTCAACCCTATTATTATTAAATATAAGCTAAAAGATTTTAAGATTTATGTGAGTCTTCTTATATAAATTCAAGAAAACTTTATATGACTATATTTGAAACAGCTTAGTTCTTTATTAAAAGAAAGTCTAGCTTATTTTTGACCATTCTTGATTGAACAAAAAAATAATTCCAAAAGATATGTGTGAGATAGTACCAATAAATGAGATTTTATGTCCTTCAACATATACAAAGTTTCATTGTAATAAATAGTTTTCGAAATTTTGTAAAAATGAAATTTTTTTTTAACTTTGATGTCTTATATCTTTGAAATTAAACCGTTTTGAATATATAGTTATATGAAGTTTTTGTCATGAATTTGTGTGAGGAATCTTCCTTTAAAATCTGTTAATATACTTAAATACATCCTATATATCTAAAATTTAGCGAAAGCGAGATAGAATACTTTCCATTTGGTAACATAAATCGGCATTATAATCATCGGCACATAAATCATTCTATCTTTCTTTACATTCAATGAATAACAAAAATGTTCAACTATTGTGTCAATTTATGACATCAAATTAGAAAGTTCTACAGAAAATTTTAATTGAGTGCGACAAAGAATAGATCTTATGTCAATTATCTCATATCAAGTTTCATCTATTATTTTACCAGATGGTTGTAATTCCTCAACAATCAAAAATCAAAGTCGAGGATGATGATGATGATGAAGATGTGGAAGCACTAAGATTAGCAGCGCTTAAGTCACTACGAACAAAAAATGTCATGCATAAAAGGTTAGCGCTATCACAGGTGCAGAAAGTATTACCGCAAATAACACAATCATCCCGTTTTCCATATAAAAATCAACGGTCTATGAAAAAAAATTACTACCATAACAGGATGCAACAAAGGCAAAATGGCGTAAGCTTTCAATTTATATATTTTTTAATTTATTAATTGTAACAGTAATTTTATTTTAAATATTAAACACTATCATATTTTATGATGCATTTAAATATATTTGAATAACTTTTTTAAAAAGCTTTCAAAATGTGTTCAAAATTTATATGATAATTTTTAAGTCTTTTTTTTCTGATTCAATGTCTTCAGTTTCAATATCTTGTACATTTATGTTTTATATTTGCAGAATGTGTATTATCAGAGCCATCGTAATCCGAACTTGATAGCGATAGTTCCTGTAGATGAACCTTCTCCATTTCAACAAGTCCAATTAGCTTGTCCCCTAGAAAAGACTGAGTCTTGTGTAGAATCATGTCCTCAAGGTAAGCTTATATTTTTAGAATGAATAATATTAAGTATATTAATAATAATGTATTTTTTTAGAATAAAATAATTATGTAATTGTATGTGTTTTAGAAATATCAAAATTCCATCGTTTTAAAGATAGTGGAAGTGCTTCTGAAGAAGAAGAGATAAAAGAGCAGAAAAATATTGCGACTTCTATAAAGACAGAAATTGTATCGAAAGAGGAATCTGTTGAATTTTCAGTAGAAGTGGAAAATCAGGAGGAAATTACAGAGAATCTGCAGAAGAATGGTGATGAGCAGGAAGAAGATGGTATTGATGATGATGATGATGTACTTTTAATGGCTGATCTTGAAGAAGAAGACAGTTTAGAACGCTTAATGGACGAGATGGAAAGGGAAATGAATGATGAAAATAAGGTATCTGAAAAAGGAGAGAAAAAATTGCATAAAGATTGCGAAACTAAAAACACAGTGAAAAATGATGAAGGAAGCAAAAATTTAGATCAGAAGACAAAATCAGACGATAGCTATGGTAAGAAGGAAAGAAATAATGTTATTACTCCATCTTTAACCACAATTACGAAAAATGATAGAAGATCAGTCTCTCCACACGTAATGAATCGAGTTATTCAAAAGCGCAGGTCGTTATCTCCAAGGTCACGATCACGAAAGAAATCGCCGAGAAGATCTCCTAGAAGATCTCCAATCAGACAACTGAAAAGGTCTCCGAGAGAAGTATTGACGAGATATAGATCGCCTCCATTATCACGGTATTCCCCTAGATCTAGATCACCTAGACTTTCACCACGCAGATCTCCAAACAGAACAATTACAAAAAAATCTCCGCTTAGAAAATTATCGCCAAGAGGCAGATCACCTAAACTTTCGTCACGCTCTAGATCGCCTCGGCCACACAGATCACCGAGACGATCAAAGTCACCAAGGCCGCGTTCCCCTAAAATATCACGTTCTAGAACGCCACGATTGTCAAGATCAAGTTCGCCAAGATATTCACCGATTAGATCTCCTAGATCCAAATCACCTAGATTATCGCCATTAAGAAGAATGTCACCACGTCGATTACGGTCCAGGTCTAGATCTCCTTTATCTTCTCCTCGAAGAGGATCGTCTCGCTTGCGATCGCCAAAAGCATCGCCGCATAGAACACCATCTCGTTTGAGATCACCGCGACTTTCGCCACGCAGGTCACCGTGGTCATCTCCAAGACATTCACCTCGTCTTTCACCACGACGCAAGCGATCCCCGAAATGGTCACCTAAAGAATTACCTAGAAAGCACGGTCCACATTCCATCACTCCAGATAATCGAGACGGATATGTGAGAGAATCGTCTCCAATTTTTAAAAGTACAGAAATGTCCAGAATGAAAGCAAAGCAGAAAGATGAAGTATTTGAAAGACCAACAATAATGATGGAAATAGCAAAGGAATCTGTTGATGTAATTAGTGATCCTGTACTGGAAGCAAGGAAAAAGAAATTTGAGTCTATGCGGCCTATCGATCCTGTAAATGCTAATAAAAGGATTAAATTATCTAAAAAACACACCACAAATACGAAAGTAGGACATTCAGAAGGAGCTGAAATTCAATTGAGTAATGCTAGAAAAACAAATAAAACTGTGGAGGAATATGATGTTCAAGAGGTGGATTTATGTTTGGAAGTAGATTATGAGTTTGAAGAATGTGAAGAAGCAATGGAAAATACATCGCCAAGTGCTTTTACAAGTACTATAAATATAGAGGCGGAACCACAAAAAATAGAAAAAGAAAAATCTAAGAAAAAGAAGAAGCGCGATAAGGAGTTATATCAAGTGGGAAAATTGAAGAATGAACTACCACTTTCCGAACGTATTGGAAAGGATAAGAAGTGTAAGAAACGTAAAGATATAATCGTTGAAGATGTGGACGCTATATTTGAAGATATAACCATAGAGGAGGAAGGAGATTTACGAGCAGAACTTAGCAGAAGACGTGCAGAAAGATTGAATAGAACAGTACCGATTCAATCCGCTAGATTGGTGCAGTCAGCTTTTAAAGGCGTTGTTAATGAGTAAGGAATAATATTGTACACGATATTATATATTCTTATTTTCTTTTATAAGTGTCACTTATTTTGTTTTACGTTTCTTTGTAGAGCTGTGAAAAATAATGCAAAAGCCAATCAGAGGCATGTCATTAATACTGATGAGAAATGTAAGTATTAATTAAATACATCTATATACTTAGCATTAATTTTAGTTAATCTTTCTTTCTTTTTCATATTCAAATTGTTTTTAATAATGAATGTTTTTTTTGTAGCTAATCAAAAGGAAGTTAGACGAGTTACTGTACTACACAGATCATTAGCTGAATTACATGATTCTGAAGGTAATTACAATATTTTTTTAAAATATATGAAATATTAATAGTATTTATAAATTTTGACTTACAATATTACTATTAATTATTTGAAATATTTTTTTATTGAAATAATTATGTATTAGTTCTATTATTTTTCTTTATTATTCTATTAGTTTTCTGCGCGTGCGTGTGTGTGCGTGTAAAAAAAATGTCCATATGTATAATATAGTATATGTATAATATAGAACATATAATACACACACACACACACACGCACGCACGCACGCACGCACGCACGCACGCGCGCGCGCGCGCGCATAATTAAAATAAAAGTATAAACTTGGGGAGTAAGCTCTTCATATGCCAAATATAAAAAAAATTCGATATATCCGCAAACTTGTTATTATTAGATAAAACTCAAACAACTGTTTATTATTGCAAACATAATGCTTATTATTATTAAATGGATACAACTCAGAACAAAGTAAATAGTGTAGTGAATTGCATTAATAAACATTTGTTTGATTGTAAACTCTCGTATACATATATGGGATGTTCCTTTTAAAGCTTCGGATATAATTATTTTCTAAACTATTCAATATGTCAAAGAATGTTTTAAATGGACCTTACAGTGGGTGATTAAATTATTAGAACCATTTGCTAAATTAATTATTTTACGTTAAAGCAATCAATTTTTAGATTAAAATATTATATAGCGATACCGTGTTATTATTTTTTTTATGAAATACTGATATTTACAAATCTAAAATATATCTACAAATCTAATATGCCCTTGGCATCACTGTAGATAATACTGTCTTTCATTTATTGCCATTATCTCTTATTAACGCCATTTAATCAGCCCCATTGAAAACCTTTGAGAATTGACAAAAAATAAAATTTCTGAAGAATGTATCATCAATGAACATTAATTAATCGTGCATTTGATTAATGTTAGGAAATAAACTGCTTAAAATGTATAGAAAGTATGCCCAAATTAATTGACACGGTAATTGTAAAAGATGGCGTTATCAAATATTAATTTTATTATCATTTTTACTTTATGATTTATAATTATACGATTCATGATTATAAGATTACCCTTTTAGTGCATATTCATTAAAAATTATTGTATGTACAAAAGTTAATATATTGATTTTATTTCTACACAATCTCGAAAATTACAAACTACGGCTCTAATAATATTATGATCATCTATTATACTTTATTTAAAAATGGATTTTTTTGATGATCACAGATCCTCTCGAGATGGATATGTCTTCCAAGATTTCAAGATGACCTTTATTTTTTTAAATAGAATTATATAGTTTTTTTACGTATAATATAGTATTTTTTTATATGTATATATAGTATTTATTTTATATATATATATATATATTTATTATATATAATATAGTATTTATATATATATATATATA
>NW_012130109.1:1176998-1178374 GCF_000143395.1 Atta cephalotes | reverse complement strand
ACACACACACACACACACACACACACACACACACACACACACACACACACACACACACACACAGGGTGAGCTATTTTAAGTGATACATCTCGCAAAATATAAAAAATATGGAAAATGTTTCAAACAAAAGTTGTTCAGTTCCAAGAAGGAAAGAAAGCAAATGAAAGACTCTGATAGTCTTAGAGAAGACTAAAAGTCGAGGTTATCTAAATTTTTTAAATGGAAACCCTAATTTTTGATTTCATGTTCATTTAGCTGACGTTCAAAACACTATAATAAAATAATTTTTCATTGAATACTTCACAAGTTATAGAGCTTAAAAGTTAACAGGTCTGGAAGCGCTCTGTTTGACCACGTTAATATTGATCATCCCCCAAGCAATTGTTATAACTGGTGTCATTTTAAATGGAAATCCCTATTTTTTATTCCAAAAATGAAAAGAGCAGAAAATTTTATGTTTAAATAGGCTCATCATGAAGTTAAATTAAGCGTTAATCTGTTAACTTTCAAGCTCCATAATTTGTAAAGTGAAAAAATGAAAAAATATTTTATATAAAGATTATGCGGGTTTTCTGAATCCATTCTCTCCAGATCCATTCTTGAAATGCCAACGTTTCGTGAACTTTATAAATCCACTTTAGGGCGAGGAGTCTAATACTCTCGAAAAAATATTTTATTATGAAAAAATATTTATTATAATGTTTTGAAAAATCTTGATTATGCAGGAGTGAGCAATATTTGAAAGATATGTATTTAAAATACGTATTTAAATACATTTTTGTATTTTGCATTTAAATATTTTTTTTAGTATTTTGTATTTTAAATTTGTAAATATTAAATACATTTAAATTATATAAAAAATTTTTTGATTAAAGTAAATTACACCATTGTTGACTCAATCTAAAGTGCGTTCTACGCATAATGTGAACAATGCATTATCCTTGTTTACATTTGGTGAACAATCTTTAGCATTGTGTCTGAGCTAAGAATGGACAGTATTTGAAGTACAATATATGTCTAAAATATTTTTTTATTTTATTGAGAGTATTTTGTATTTAAATACAATTTTTTGAGTATTTTGCCCACTCCTGATTATATGAAATAAAAAAAATTGAGGTTTCCATTAAAAAAATTTTAAGTACTTTGACCCTTTAAGGACATTTTTCTCTAAGTCAACCGAAGTCATCACTTTCTTTCCCCTTAGTAACTAAGCAACTTTTGTTTAAAACACTTTTCCATATTTTTTTATATTTTTTGAGATATTTCAATATATCACTTAAAATGACCCTGTATATATGTGTGCGTGTGCGTGCGTGCGTGCGTGTACATATATACATTTTATATATATATATATATATATATATATATATATACTA
>NW_012130109.1:1167811-1172427 GCF_000143395.1 Atta cephalotes | reverse complement strand
GTGTGTGTGTGTGTGTGTGTGTGTGTGTGTGTGTGTGTGTGTGTGTGTGTGTGTGTGTGTGTGTGTGTACACACATATATATATATATATGTATCGCAATTATATTTCATTTCAACTTCTGTGTTATTCTATGATGCAACTGCGATTAAATCACGATTCTAATTGTTAATAATTATTTAATTTATTAAATTAATTTTGTCATAGGTAAATACAGATGGGAGTAATTTGTTGATAATCTTTATAACATCTTTAATCTTTATAATATTAATTGAATATTATTATATATTTAGAATCATATCTATAATCTATTTTAACTTGTTTTTTTATTTTTTATATTTCATTATTAATGATAATTCTAGATCAATTATAAAAAATTAAAATCGAGATTTTTACATTTATTTTGTGTTATTCTTTTTATTCAAAACAATTTACAAGTTTATTTCGTGAACAATTTCTATATTTTAAAAGATAGGTTAAAAGAAATTTTATGCGTTATATTTCTGTATATTGTAGAAACATTTTGTATCTTATATTTATTATCAAAATGTTTAACCATCTGTAATTTACTGCGCGAACGCTTGTGCGTATGAATGTACCTATTTATATATCTAAGTATATTTGTACTTATACAAATCTTTTCTACAAAAAGAACAAAAAGATTATCGTATATTTCCTACTTAGATGTAGTGATGTTGATATCAAGAACGAAATATCAGTAAGGTGTGTTTCCCACGTCACTTAGACTTAATTGAAAATCTTTTATTTCAGAAAATACAAAATAAAATATTTTTTCAGCTATTTGTCGACTATTTCTTTTTGTAAAATACCTCAAGTTCCTGGCTATTCAGCTTTCAGCGTTGTCTTTTATCTTGTTATAAATCATACGATATTATTTGACATTGAGTGAACAGCATTGTGCTTTATGAATATGTATAAGAAAAAGTTCTTTCTGTTTAGTCACGCAAAATAGAAATGTGAAAACTAAAGAATTAAAAGTGTGGGTAATATTTGAAATACAGTGCGAGCAAACAGTGAAAGTAGTTTCATGTATCAATTACAATCGATTATGTAATTATATTGTGCATCAACTTTAAATTATTGTAAATATAATACAAATAGAGATATGATCATGCAAAAAAATAAAAAAAAAATTATGTTTTATTTGATAATATTACATGTACTATTTAATAATCATTTTAATAATAATAGAGAAATAGTTTTCATTTAGATCTTTTGCAAGTAAAATTAGAAATTTTTGTATTATAAGTAATTGTTATTGTTTTTTATAAGATATTATTGTTTTTTATAATTTTAAGAAAAAAAAATAGAAAATTTATATGCAATTTCAGTTTAATGTTTCACGAAACATTAAACTTGCTTATATTTTCAATATAAACAATCACTAATGCTTATTTCCATCTATAAATATAGATTAACTTTAATCTCTATTTGATTTTTTCTAATTCTAAAAATTAGAAAAAAATTAAAAGTAAATTGAACCAAAAAAGTTAATCTATCAATGGAAACGGGCATAAGAGGTAAGGGATAGAATAATCTTTGACGGTTCAAAAATTGTACGAAAAATTATCCAGAATGATCAACACGCGATTTAATGATTGAATTATTAAAAGAATTTTCTTGTACCTAGAGTGACTATACTCTTTTTTTCGGGCGTCCGAGGGCGGATTTTCAATGTGTATTCTTTTTTTGTACCATTTTAGGGACTTGGGAGCGAGCGAGAGGATCAGAAGTTATTAAGTAAGTGTGACATTGTCAAACATAAAATATATTAACACATAGTACGGAATAAGCATGAAATAAGCATGGAATAATTAAGATTGCTAAACCAATAAATATCCAGCATAAAATCAATATATTGATTTACATAAGATGCTGATTAGTCATTAGGTTTATTCGCGTTGCTTATACTTTTTGCTCTCAGCATCTTCGCTTTTTCTTTTTTCAACGTCCAAAATATAATATATCTCATTTTAAGTTTACAAATTTTTCACGTAAAATTGTTTTGTTCATACTGTCTAAATGAATTTTAAAGAAGTTTAAAAGAAATACAAAATAATATAAGTTTCAGATCAACAATGTCTGTTTTTATTTTATTCTTTGTTTCTCTTTTTTTTTAATCACTTTTTCATGATAAATGTCCTATTTCACGTGCATTGCATCTGGTCACCCTACTTGTGCCTTGCATATCTTTTACGTCCGACTGAGATGGGAGGGTCTGTTTGATCAGTAATTCCAGAACACCCGGTGTGTAGCCACTACGTGGAGTAGATTAGAACGACGCAGACGGACGAAGTGGTTGCGGATGTAGGCGCAGACGCGAACTGCCTAGTAAACTAACAGAGGCTCTTATGAGACTGGCCTGACAATCAATGGCATGGCAGAATGCTCGAGACTAAGTTCTCTTTGACCGTAGTCCGTGCAGTGCGCGCAGAGATTACAGTTTCTCACCCTCTCTCTTCAGGGTGTGCGAAGAACACCGCACGCCGATACAGCACATTCTCGCGTGCATGACATGCGAATCCTCGAAAATGAGATTGCGCGCAATAAGCTGTGCACTTCTAATAGCGATGAATCGCGCTACTTTGAGTTAATTAATTAATTACGTCGCGAGCGAGTTATTAAGTAACGTCGAGCGAGCGAAATCAGGGAGTATCTCGTTTCTACTCGATCGACACGAGTCTGCGATCTGTAGCACGACATGCCGTTGTGACATCAATCATCCGTGATAAATCGACGAACTAAGCGGTTAGGATCACCGGGTGGATCATGAACCATGGATACGCGGCTCGAGAACGACGCGACTTCAGAAGAGAAACGTAAAGAAGGTATGTGCGACGTTATTCTATACTTCAACGTCTCTTTTATTTTTCAATCCGATGAAATCCGGGAATGGGCATGCGGCTTTTTGCGATAATACGAAGTTGTCTTACCATTATTATTAATTATTACGTTAATGACGAGTTACTTTGTTTACTTTGTTTACAACGTCGGTGAAGCAGTAGTGTCGAATCTAAAATAATCCAGGATGATGCTTACATTATGGTTCTTGAAATGAAGTGAAAATAAATTATAAAAGTAATTATAAAAGTGAGCGAATTTACTTGTTGACCAATGAAGTTATTAATATATCCAATAAATTCGCACTTTTATATTTTTTTTTATCTCGTACTTTTATATCTCGTAATAAAAGCCTTCAGTTTTGAAATTCTTGTTAAAATTACGTATGTTTACATGTATATATCTCGTCGAGATTCATATTTCAAAGATGATGATGTGAACTATTTTCAAAAGAATGATTTTTAATAATTAATTTAACACTCGCGCGCGGAAAAGATTGTTGAAATTTTCAGATTGAATGGAAGGGCGGGATTTTGAGTTCTTTTCTATCAAAATATTTCATGATATGTGCGACAATTCCCGGATTAGATGGATTTATTCGCCAAGTGCACGCCTTTATCCGAAATCTGCCTTTTGTAATTTTGCTAATAATCGCTTTCTTAATAATTATGCTAATAATGCGTAAAATTCGTGTTTATCCTGCTGAGAACCTGCTATTAATTTCTAACAACTAATGCCGCTAGCCAAAACGCAATTCATTCGCTTCATTTCAGGCTCAAAACTGGCTTAACTTATTATATATACAAGTATATAAATGTCGTATACATGTAGCTCCAAACATATCGGAATTGATTTCGTCTCAACTAACAACTTTGCTTTGTCGAGATCAGATATCGAAGCTCGCGGAAGTGGTCTCCGTGTTTGTTCGTGCCAAATCGATACACAAAACGAGCGGTGGTGCTTATAACGTTGGATATTTTTTCTTATTTAAATTATATACCCCTCGGCTTCATATAAATCCTCGTGGCGATTTTGAATATATTACAGCGATAATGTATTGTTCAACGAGCAGAGATCTTTATTGTCGCTAAACTTGCTAAATTGTTAAATTATTGTAATGAAGTATCGAACCAACGAACGGAAACAAGTCCCGGATATTTATGGGCGTTGTTGCATGTGCGAAGCGACTCTTGTGAACGCTAGAGCGTTTACCGCTGATGCACACCTTCAAGCATGTCGGGAGATCAACAAGTACATGCATTCGTAGGGAAGTCGCGGTGTGTGCACCAGGTGCTTCGCATGAATCGATTTCAAGTTTGTATAGCCCAGTGTATAACGTATTGCGCGGCTCAAGTTAAACGCAAATCTCTCTTTCTAATGACATGTTTCAAAGAACGCGCTTAAGCCATGGGTAGCGGAGGAGTTGGTGAAGTACCAACGATATTTCACCCCCGACGATCGCGTACGTCGAATATAACCTTCGTCGAAGATCAGCAGACCCACGGTCCGTTCATCACTCCCATCCAGATTGCGCTCCACGCTTCAGGTAAATCTGCGCGTTGATGTATAGATTGCCTTGGACCGACCTCTATCCCTCCCTCGAGTATCCTTTCAATCGCAGATACTGAGGGGTGAAGCTAAAGAAAGTGATAGCGATTGATAATTATTATTGCGAATAATTATTCGAGATTTTGAAATATTGTGTGTGTGTGTGTGTGTGTGTGTGTGTGTGTGTGTGTGTGTGTGTGTGTGTGTGT
>NW_012130109.1:1159157-1162166 GCF_000143395.1 Atta cephalotes | reverse complement strand
TCTCTCTCTCTCTCTCTCTCTCTCTCTCTCTCTCTCTCTCTCTCTCTCTCTATCTCTAACGAGATGATGTTAAGGCAATTATTATCTTCAGATCATTCTTCCATATGATGCGCCCTTCTTTACGACGTGGTTTTGTACCAATTGGGAAATCTTATACTTTCCGGTATATTTCATTTGTTGGGCTGCAAAAACCAAATGCGCTACCCCTTCAGAAATAATAGCCGAAAGTCTCCGTGGTTTCCGTGATAAGGGTTTCACTGGCGGCCGCTTCTTAATTAGATGCAGCCTTTTCTGCAGCTTATGGGTCATCACGAATTATTTATATATACTCTCGCTGAGAATACTGCTAGCCACGGACGTGATGGCATTATATGCAACCAATGTGTCATGCGTCTATCTACTTTCGTGGGTCATTCTTCATGAACAATTCGTGGGTGTGAGGGTGAGTAGATGTAAGAAAAAAGTCGTTCAATTTTTATTCCAAAATCCAATTTTGTTGTTAAAATTTTATTTTACTTATGTTAATATATTAATTTATTAAATACGAAAGTTACTTTTATGAAGAATATTAAATCTTTTTATAAATCTAACGTATAAATAATGTTAAAAAATTTTTTTTTAATGGCATTTTTGTGTATAACATATTGATACTCTTACGTATCTTTACGTATATACAAATATACGTATAGCTGAAATATATTCTGCATGAACTTTGTGTATTTTTACAACATAAAGTTTTAATTTTATTATATTAAACTCAACATAAAGTTTTTCTAATTATTTACAGATAGTCGCGGTGATCCTCTGTAACACTGGTATTGCGCTTTTAGCTTACATGGACGGAATAACTGGAAGTCCAACGCTAGGAGGTGTCGTTTTAGCTACAGCAGCGGCAGCTGGCTCTGCCGTTTATAAAGTAAGTATAATATCTTGTGAATTATATTGCAATTAAATAAAAATATTAAATTTTTAAGAGCATTTTGTTCATTCAGGTCCTCTTTAAGAAAGTAATTGGAGAAACTACGTTCGGCCAAATGTCTTTATTTTTTTCTCTTATTGGTTTATGTAACGCCGCCTTGTTATGGCCAATTTGCCTGGCTCTGTATTTTTCGGGAGTGGAAACCATACACTGGGCAAGATTACCTTGGGCAGCTTTACTCTCTGCCAGCATCCTCCATTTAGGTCTGAACTTACGCTGAACTAGATTACTATTCGATATAACATCCATAACGAAATGTAATTTGAATGATTTAATTATTCACAGTTGCGAATATGCTCGGCAATTTCAGCATCGCGCTCACCTACGACCTATTCATTACTCTTGGATTAATAACAGCTGTACCTGTATCTGCTGGTAAGTAAAACACACACAACTATTATTTTTAAATAATCGTAAATTAACAAATGACTATTTTTAATAATCAGTAATTACACATTAAAAGTAAAGATCTGCGTTTATAGAAAGGATGTAGAATTTAAAAAATGGCTCTTATTTGAAAATATAAACTTTGAATATAATATTAATGAAATTACAAATAAAGAATTATCTCTTCACAAGAATTATAGCTCCAAGAATAAATCGAAAGAAAATAAAATGTAATAAATATATCAATGGAGGGATGTCCTGTCCCGATGACCATGGCATATCAAGAAAATTATTAGCAAAAATATTTGAAAAATGATGAATTTCTTTCTACTAGATTTAAAAAAATATATTTTACGACTTTCCACACGAAATGAATTCCATATCCCACCTTTCCTCCTGTCTAGGAGCGTTCGACTTTTTACGCGAAACAAGATCTGCAGAAAAAATCATTACGTCTTTTAGCAGAGAAGAGGGGAGGTGGGGTGAAACTCACTTCGCATGGAAAGCTATTACGTACACAGGGCAAGGAAGATTGTTTTTAAATATTGTATGTGGCAAAAATAAGACGTCATTTTTTAAACTTGTTTAATAACTTTTTAACGAATAATGAACGGCTAAAACCTTAGAGGTTTTAGCCATTCAGGATCATAATTTGGATAACATACATCAATCTAGCAAACAAGAATGGATTAAAATGGATTGAAATTTTTTTCTATCCCAATGTGTATTTTAAATAGCGAATACTTTTTTTGGGATTCAATTGGATGCAATTGGATTGAAAAACTTTCCTATTCAAAATTTTGAATTGAACAGTATTCACAATGTACAGAAAAAGCTAATATCATTTTTAGATTGAAAGGCTCTTTAGAGATATGTTTCATACAATTCCTATAAATGAATAAAAATGTGTTCAGGATTGAAAAGCATTCATTTTAACATTCGTGAATCAATATTTCTGAAAATCTGAATCCATTTCAATTCATTTCAATCCATTCTCATTTGCTGGGAAGGTCAAAGTCATCTCTCCATCGGTATATTTACTAAAATATACAAACTTTTCGATCCTTGGTTTGGATTCTTTTCAACACGTTACAGATAAATAATTCAAACATTACAGATAAATACTTGTAATGATAAGACAGATATTAAAAAAAGTTATCTTTTTATTCATTGTTATTTATAAAATCTGTTGCTTACTGTTAATCGTTAATTTAATTGTGCAGCATTGGACGTTATTTTTTATGGAGCGTACTTCATGGGCATGAAATTAGCAGGCATGATCTTCATAGCGGTGGGTTTCTTCCTCGTAATGTTCCCGGATAATTGGCCAGATTATATAACAAGACTTCTTCGGTATGTTTTCTCAGTTTGTATTTTATATACAACGCGTTTCTATGGTATGCACTTTTAATTCGGAGTTCATTTAATTTATCTTTTAGTCTTTAGTTTCTCTAGCAAACTCTTCGTCCGTCCAAAACAATTTGTGTCTCTCTCTCTCTCTCTCTCTCTCTATACATCTACTTTACTTTTGCAACAATATCGAACTGTTGTCTTTTACCTTATTTGGCACCAGAATAGAAACAGCGCGTAGTCTCACTTAAGTAGGATATGCTTGACTTACTTATCCATATGTATATATATTA
>NW_012130109.1:1149984-1153559 GCF_000143395.1 Atta cephalotes | reverse complement strand
AAAATTCTTAAAGTTCTTCTATGAGAAGAAAATAAACAATTTTTGACACTTGATATTTTTCTGTAAAGATAATACTTGAGTAATACTTGAGTAAAAAATTATTGAAAACCAATATTTGATGATTTTTAATAATTAATATTTTGTTAACTATTGTGAAAATTGTAAAATGGTCGAAGATTTTTCGACTCAGTTTAGTCTCTATTCTTGTGCGAGAGTTTTGTCATTACTTATCAAACATTTTGTATATAATTCCATTAAAAAAATTTTAGGTAACTTTAATCTGATCTTAAAGATATCTTCTTAAAGACAAGATCTTGTTTCTCACTTGTAACTAAGAATCTGAAACATTTATCTGAAACATTTTTATCTTAAACTTAAAGATTTGGAGATATTCTATTAGATATTCTATTGGATTGATTAAAATGGACTATCCTGTATATAAACAAAATATAATAAATAAAATCAAATAAATTTATCTTGTATTGTGTACTACAAATTAAATATGAAAGAGAATAGTTATAATATAGACAAAATAGTATTTGTAGTCTTGTATTTTTTTTTTGTGATTGTGCATTGTAATTAACAATGAAGGATACTAATGTTGGAAAGTTTCCACGTATCTTTCCTGTCGAATTGGCAAAAAAATCGTGTTTTGCATGTTGATTGAAATTTTTAGGTAACGATTGTTAGAATTATCATGAATAACATAATTTTCATTTGCAGGTGGAGCAGGAAACACAGGCACGGCATGTCAGATGGATCGTCGCGCGACGTAATCGATTATCGAACCGGTTACATAAAATCGCACCTACGCTCACCCTCGGGTAGGGTTCGGTGACTAAACACATGGAAAATTAAAGCAATAATTAAGGTATTATGGCAGAGCATAAGCCTCATTGGCTCGATAGCCGAAGTTATCAATGAGGTATAAACACAAATTCAATCAGGAAATAGATTCTATCAGTACTTTTAAATATTCCTTAAGGCTACCTTGAAGTAATTGTGTATTCCATTGTCCGTTCCATCAACTATATTAGCTATTTGATTAACCATTTTCTATTTACCCCAACTTTCTAATATAATCTCTGGAAACGAACAGAGCTTGTATTAACAAATACAGGTAAAAATAAATCTGTCCATAAATTGAATATTTTTTGATCGAATACTTAAATTTCTTAATTTATTTATAAGATTACTAAGCATTTTAACAAAATGTCTGCAGTTGAAATTAAATAAATTATTTTAAAATCTTTGAGAAGCTCATTGCTGAAAAACATCTTGCAGAAATATATATTAACAAAAATAACTTATATCCTCTTGTTGATGTTTTCTATTCTTTTGCTTTGTCATTTCCTAAACAGCTATGATCAAAGTATTCACATATTGGATTTAAATGCGTTGGAGATATCTCTGTGGTATTATTCATGATACATTAACGTACATATTATTGATGTATGTATGATGTATGTGTGATAACTGTAGCTCAATTTAGCACGAAAACAAATTCAGATGACATATAGTCAATCGACTGTATTTGTCTAGATGTATTCCATTATAGAGAAGTTCACGAGAGGATTTGCTATATTACGCATTAAAATAAAGACGACACTTGCAATTGTTAAAATATTGATAAATCCATCTTATGGATTTATCGCGTGTTATATTATCGATAAAAAAATTCAAAAGATTTGTCAATTTCAATACGTTTCTAGATATGTCAAAAATATGTTAGAAATAATTTAGATCAAGATACCTCTCTCTCTTCATTCGGGAGTTTCACAAATATCACAATATACATTGTCATTAGTAGAAGTTACAAACGATATTGAATAATATATAAAGACAATCAAAAATAATGTAAAAAATTAACTCTAAAATTAACTCAGAAATTAACTCTAAAATACCATTTTTCATCTCTGAAGATATTGTTGGTCCTAATATAGATGTTATTTGTAGCAAATGTATCATGATAAAATTAATGATACAATGTTTCATCGCATTTGCAAATTGATGCAAATGATTCATAGTGATATTCTTATTCCACGGAATTAGCGTAATATTAACAGGGTTGATAGTTTTATTTCTATTCTAACAATAAGTACTCTTCTTAATATAATGTTACAGTGTCGAAAGTTGTGGCTATAGTCTATAAAATGTGAGATATTTAATATGTCAGAAATACTGGATATGTGACAGCTCAATTTATATATACATATATATAATACATTGTTCCCATGTTATATTTCACGAATAAAATTAATGTAGCAAAATTTGAGGATTATTAAGGTTCGTGATCAGCTTAGAATCTGTTTACGATGAAACTATTAAGTCGTTAAATTTTAATAAGTATACCTACGGAAGTGTCACTCACCGATTTTATTGAAACTTTGCATATTTGTAAAATTTTGAAAAATATTTGACACGTATCTTTTTTTATTGGCAAAAATCCACTCTGAAGAACGAAAACTACTTAAAGGTAAGAATAGATTTAACATATATTATGATGAAATAAATTGAAAATCTATATTGATGGTTTCGGTTACAAATATGCAAAGTTTCATTAAAAAAGTGAGTGACACTTCCGTAGGTTTACTTGTAAAAATATCTGTATACATAAACTTCTATAAACAATTAAATTAACTCTTATATTGATAGTAAATATATATTTTTATAAGTGTTACATACGACACATTTTCATAGAATTATTTTACACACATCAATTATTACTTTTCATTTATCATCTTATATCAATAAATAATTATCTATTACTAGATACAATTTTATGTACATAATTATGACAGATACCATTTACAAATTTTTCAATTAACTATACTAACTTAAATATACTAACATTTTGTTTAAGAATAAACCGAAATGTATATCAACAAATTTATTTCATTTGTACATATACATATATTGTCAATTACACAAAAGTTAACACATGACAGTTTGTAACTGCCATGCAGTAATTATAATATTTATCATACAAATATATTGTAATACAGATTCTGTAGTTTAATATATAAGATACATAAGAAGAATATTATGGAAATATTGTGCAAATATTGAATGAATGTGTCAATAATAAATCTAGTTTAGTAAAAATTTACTTTTATTATCATTCTTTTTATATTATGCTTAGAAAAACTGCAAATTAATTTAAAAAGCATTTACAAATGTGCAAAACTATTGGATTTCATTGCAGAAATTCTTTCATGTACTTTTGCGTACCGGATGTATCGGATGATTCATATCGAGTACTGGTGGATGTTTCTCAAAATAACTGATTTCTCGCATTCCATTCGCCGCAATTTCCCAAAGATCAGGATGCTTCAGTTTGAAATTGTCATACCATTTCATTACGTAAGGCCAAGCATCCAATTTGAAGTCAATGGCTTCCAGACACATTGTCGCGGTTATCAATGGAAAATCGGCGATTGTCAAGCTATCTATTAATAAATATATGTATGTACAACAATTTAACAATTAAAAATATTAATGTCTTATTTTATAATAAATAAATGAAAATAAATAACGAATTATTTTTATTATATGTATAATAATTATATTGTACA
>NW_012130109.1:1133959-1138101 GCF_000143395.1 Atta cephalotes | reverse complement strand
GGGGGGGAGGGATGGAATTAAAGGCCATTATCGAATTATCATTATAGATCTGCGAAGTCCGGTATTTTAAGAAATTAATTGATCCAGCCGATGAAGGCAAGATCGCGATCTAACCGATGAATTGTATCGATCGGCATGGCTGTCACTCTCGCACAGTCAGCTGCCTCTCTCCAGTGTAATAGGGAAAGGGAAGATTCATTCCAGTATGTATATAACACACTTCTGCAGTCTTATGTAAATGACATTTTGAATATAAAAAAGGATTTTCGCATAGACGTATATAATATACGTATAATAGACGTATATAATAACACGTGACACCCCCTCCAGCTATGATAACAATTGTGATGTCTCTCTCTTTCTCTCTCTCTCTCTCTCGCGCGCGCGCGCGCACACACACACACACATACACACCACGCGCGCGCGCCAACACACATACACAAACTTCAACTTAAAACTTCTTTGTAATTAATATCTCATAATGTAGGGTATTATTTAGCACAAAGTTCAATCCAAAAATTGAGGGCTCAAAAATGTGAAAAAAATCCTTTTTTTGTGGTCACTCTTTTATCAATTGAAAACATATGCTTTTATAATATTCTTGATCTTCTACATCGAACAACCGATTAAAACGTACTGTACATAATACTATACAATAAATAAACTGATATTATGAAATTAATTATATTATTAGAATAAATAATATTACTTACATTATTATTTAATAGCAAGAAATAAAAATGTGACTGCAAGCTGCTACGATAGAAACGTAAAAGATGTCACTCTTGATAAGACAAGTGCCTTTCACTAACTATTCAAGGTTTATAATATCACGTGACCTACTTTATAAATTCTATCGCATAATGTATATGATGTATGCATTATCTATGCGAAACTTTCGATAAAATTTAATTACTTTATCACTATAGCTGATAAAATTATTTTTCACTCATGGACCTAAATTAATAAATGTTTTCATAAAACAATCATAATTTTTTTAATCGTAATCAATAACTCAGATCAATGACAAGAGTAATAAATGTAGTTAATGACAAAAAAAATTATAAAAGTATATCGTTAAAAAAAATATGAGAGTAGAACATTACTGTACATGATTTTAAAAATTACACGAACGTACTAGCATACAATATTTTTAAAGAAATAAATATTATATACTTTATTTGGTCTTAGATTATTTTGTTGCACACGGATACAATTATATTGATGGACAAATGGAAAATCAATTCTTCAACTAACAAGTATATAATAACAATGAGAATTACCATCTAATTATAGTATTTCAATAACTTATGACGGTTTTTGTTATCAGGGAGTAGCAACAAAACAAAATAAAAATATTATAAATAAAATATGTAATAGTTACAAAATTCATAGGTGTATCCATCATCCCAATTTCATAATAATTAATAAATAACAATAATAAACTACATCTAAAATAATTTAAAACTGTAGCTATAAAATTAAAAACTGTTAAGTCTCAAAAACGCTTTTCTTTTCTTCTATTCAACGAGATACAGAATATATTTACAAATTCTATGTGATTACTTTAAAAAAGTTTTTGTCATCTTTTGGGCATTATTGGCGGTTGTATCTCTCATTACAAAAATGTCGGTTTGTGGAACACAGTTAATATACAAACTCATTAACGCATATTTATGTCCATAATATGCACTTGCATTTTACATTATTATATAATAGCAAATAATTTACATTCATATCTCAATTATATATAATGCGTTCATACACACAGATATTAGACAAAATTATAGGAATAGAAGTCTATATGTTTAGACTCCAAGGAGGGAAATTACACTTACAGCACAATAATAGAAATTTTCTTTTTTTACTAAATGTGTACTAAGTTTTTCTTTTTATTTCACATTGCATTTGATATGTTATAATTGCAATGTAATATACATATATTTCATTAGAATTACATAAATGTAAACAATGTAATGTTTAATAAAATCAATCAATTCATTTGAGTTAGAAATAAAAGTCCAAGAACATACAATTATATCTTACGTTTTATGATATTTTATCTTTTACAAATATTTTATATAACCTGGAAAAATGTTTTTTTTTTAAAGAAACAAAAAAGAAAATGTAGTATGAATTACTTAGAAATATAAAATATATTATATAACAAGAAATATAAAACATATCTTCTTTTTGAATTTCTTGTAAAAATGTAGAATATAAACATTTTTAATTTTTATTTTTCGATATTCCATGACACTTTCGACAGATTTCCTTTGTAAACGTTAATTCGCTGGCGATATAACAATATGTAATTTGAGCATGTCTTTATTAGGGCCCACTAAAAAGGGAGATATAACATTTTCCGATACTGAGCCCTGTTGTGGATTGAGTTCTTCAAACGGCAAAAGATCATCTAAATTCAGGACACGATCCTTCTTACTGAATCTATGAATAATCTCGGTAACTCTTGCAATGTGCTCAACACCATCTTGTAAACCATAAATTAAAACTCCGATTTTTACGCGCATGTTACTATTTAATGGTTCCTTACAAGTCAATGACAATCTCACTGATCGCTTGACATGTTCGGGCATCTCCACGGTACCCTGCCATACTATAAGGAAAAATTTCTTGAACCACACACCCTTAGGATAGATATCTACTACCCACTCGCATACTCTATCGCCTGCATGCTCCGCTAAACTGGAGTGACTAGAAAATACAAGTGTCCTCATGTGATAAGATGGCAAACTGTGAAAGTTCTCTATGGTCAGTAATGAGCTACAAGTGTCAACAGTATACAATCTCGGCTCAAACAATAATGCGCCATCTTCTTCACTCATGCTGACTTCTTTTACTCTGTTGATATGTCCCGAATGAAAAGACATCCCAATAGACATACGTTCCACAAAGAATTCCTTATACTTGTTTGTTAATGGTGACAGTAGCAAGTCTGCCAATTGTCGTGGTGACATCATTGGAAATCTAACAGGCGACATCACAGCTATCACCAATTGATACAATGTTGCTTCCACTTCTTCTGGCGATAGCTGTGCTCTCAAACGATTTGCTTGATAATTCAGCCAATGTTCTAGGCACTTGTAAAGCGTCATTTCATCTTTCACAACTAAATTACTTTGATGCAACAAGGACACTAGAATATCCAGATCAAAATTCCCAAAGTCTGCAGTCTTGGCCACAAGTTCCAAATTCCACTTGATGAAATTTTGGCACGCTTGACTAATATCATGATGCCCACAATTTAATGTGTATTGTAGCCATGATACCAATGTGCCATGTATAGCAGCCAATGCGACATGATTCCGCATATAGTCAAGGCACAATGATATCAAATCTTTGACGTTGTACTTATCGGCTAGGGACAATATGGGTAAAACAACACTATGATTTATTCTTATCTGACCAGTGTAAAAATAACGCAAAAATTCACTGAATATTGGTGCACACTGTGGCGTTTCTTGGAGAGTTACCCTACTTTCCTGAGACTCGCTCCATTGTGGACTCATTAGCATTACCTGTAATATAACAATAATGCTGATTATATCAATCTTAATCAATCTTGATTTCTTTTAATAAATTTCTATATTTACTTGGAAAACATCACTAGAAGCACAGAGTATTAGTCGATGTGCTGGATATTCTACACCATCCACAACAAGACAAATATCATTCATAAGACGCTCCGCATACAGTGTTGCTATCTTTAGCAGAACTGTACGAGAATTGTCTACCTACAATCAATAGATTATTGAAGAAGTCAACAAATATGCATTTAAATGGCAAAGATGTTTTTTGTAACACTTTAGACATACCTCTATAGAGTCTGAACTCTCAGACTGTGCAACAGTATTACTAACCGCTCCTGATCTCTTATTGGAATCCATCCTTGAGGTACCTGTCATCCACCCGATAGTAGTCCGTAACATCTGAACATGTTTTCTCGACGTATTTGTAATTCAATCGTTGCTCAACATTACCAAAAAAGAAATTTGAGGACAATAGACTGTTTCCATAGAATTTTCCATTATTTCAAACTACTAGCAACGAATTCTATAAATAATTAACATAGAGATAAAATCTTATGAATAACTAATTTGTCATTATAAGATGTCATTATA
>NW_012130109.1:1122974-1131038 GCF_000143395.1 Atta cephalotes | reverse complement strand
CGAAGACGCTTATGTAGACTTTTATACGATAAAATATTTTGTATACAATAAAGTATTCTCTAATAAAGTATACATTTGTGTGTGTGTGTGTGTGTGTGTGTGTGTGGTGTGTGTGTGTGTATGTGTGTGTATGTGTGTGTATGTGTGTGTATGTGTGTGTATGTGTGTGTATGTGTGTGTATGTGTGTGTATGTGTGTGTATGTGTGTGTGTATGTGTGTGTGTGTCATCTCTTTTAGTTGTAATACGGCTCTCTTGGTTCACGATATCTTAATACCTATATTCATAATCCTTTCTTATTTTAAGGATGGAGGAAGCTTCCATGCAGGATTTCGAATTTCCAAGGCCTTCTTGTTTCATAAACGGATCTCAAGTCTGCCGAAGGAAGGAATATTTTAAGAATTTTAGGCTACGTTCCAAAACTTCCTCTCCGAGGAAGATTTTATTCTATATACTATAGTATACGTTACATGTACTATATATTTCGAGTAAAATTTTCCTCAGAGAGGAAGTTTTGGAACGTAGTCTTAGTAACCTACTGAGGGTAGCATGTCATAATAGTATATGCATATCTAATATCATGAATTATGAATAATAAAGGTTCAAAAGGTTGTTGATTAAATAAAATAATTAAGCATTTTGCAACAATAATAAAAAATAAAACTAAGGCCGGTTCACACCTTGATGGAAAAGCGGAAGTCAATCGGAACTCGCAGTAGTAGTAGGCGGTACATTTCACTTGTTGACTTCTTTCCGCGAGTTCTAATTGGCTTCTGCTTTTCCGCTTTCCGTCAAGGTGTGAACTCGGCCTAATAGCGAATTTGATTGGACGCACTCATTGCGCATTAAAAAACATTAAAACATACACAAAATAACGTAAATATATGTCTATAAATAACATAGAAATCGATTAAATTGTGAAATACTCAATACATTTTACTGTTAGATAAAATATGTATTTTATAATTCGAAATATTTGCATTTTATTTATATAATGCAAATATTTGCATTATATTCTAATTAAATTAGATGTACAATGGCTTTAATATGTCTCAGTGCTTCCAATCGAATTCGCCATAATGCTTATTACGAAGAAGGAGAAAATGCTTTTAGAGAAAAAAAGCTATCAAAAATAATTAATCGATGCGTCAGATTTAAATTAAAAGTATCGAAAGTAAAATGACCGTTGTGACGAATTAAATTTGGAGGATTTGCTTGCTTATGAAAGTTACATCTTCTCTTCAAGGAAACTCATAACCTCGAAAAAAGAAAGGGCTAATAAGGCTCCTTGTTTGGTCAAGGAAGGAATTTTTATGAAACATGAAATGAGGAATAAGAAATCTTCATTCCTCAAGGAAGGATATGGATATAAGATGCTTGAATATAAAACTGTACTTAAGATGCTTGAATATAAAATCCGACTATGAATACCGGCTTCAGTTCCATTATGCTCTTGCATACCAGCGCGATGCGCGACATCCAGGTGCATTCTGAGTTATGCATGAAACGTATGATGCATTTGTCCTCGTTTATCAAATAATAAAGAAAGATAAAATAATAGATTATGTACTTCATGCATAACTCGGAACGCACTCAAAGAAACTATATCAATCACTTCTTTTAAAAAGTTTATAGCTTCATTATATATATTTATCGATATACAATTTCTCTAACGCGGTTGACATTCCTTGATGACATAATTTGAAACCACCTATTAATTACACCAATAAACTAGGAAGTTGTTTTCCACTTTGGCTTTAAAAATTCATCGGAAAGTAATTCTTGTGCTGCCTTTACACGGTCGCGGTTAAAAGCATTTGTAGCCAACACGCATTTTTTGAAAATAAAGTCATTTTATATCTATCACTAGATTGTTTTTGCAATTTTGGAATTCTCCATATTGTTTGATTTGCAACACTCGTATTGGAAGTAACAATGCACACGTAAACCAATCCTCTGCCTTTTTAATGAGCGCATGGCAATTGCCCACGATTCAATTGCGCACAAGTCAATCACAGTGCTAAAAAAAAATAACCCAAAACTCTCTATGCAGAAGTCGCTGTGATTGGCAGTTCTCAATTAAACTGCTCTCCTTTTCAAGAATAATATATTTTTTTTACAATTGATCCACGCTACTAGGAGTGAAATAATAGCCTACAATTTGTTTCCATCTGCTACTAAACCCGCGATATTATCAAAGCTTGCGTTGCCAAATCTTGAGTGCAATTTGAAGAAACTACCTTCCCAATGCATGAATTCGACTCAAACGATTTACTAACCAGTATTTGTATTTCATCTGAAACTATATTAACATGCATATATCTATATCATTACAAAAATAAGTCTTTATATTGAAAAATTTAAAAATATTGTCACTTGCCACTATGCCATTATTGAAAGAAGAAGCATCATTTTACGAAGTTCCTCATATCTCTCCATGCAAATCTTAATTTGTTAGCCTTTTGAGAGAATCAATTGGCCATTTTTGAATAATATCCTTAATATTTTCAGTTAAATCTATTTCATTTAAAATTGATTTTATTTATTTATCTAAAATCGAATCCCCAGTACTCTACGTAGTTGCTTTATCTGCTTTTCAATTGCTGTAGTTTTTTTCTTCATCTTCTTGCGCAATTTTTTACTTTTTTAAAAAAGTAATAATCTCTGCATCTTCTCATCAGAATTTTTGGTAATTTCCATTTCTCCTATGTCAAGTTCTTCATCAGATAACGTTCCTTCGCTGCTTACGATATCACTTTCAATGATCTGTACACTGATGTTAACATCAACAATAATACTTTTTTCGGCATAAGTAACCAAGTTGGTATCTTTATCCAAATATGTAAACAAAGTATAGATATTGTCATTTTTTAATAATTGTTATTAAATTGAATTGAATTTTATTTAATTTTATGTTCACTTTTTAAATATTAATATTATATTATATACACCATGATAAAAACCATTTTGTATTTAAATGATTCTTGTTCTTATTAACAATTTATGTTGAATTTTTTAATATATTCGAATGCTATTTAATTATAATGTAATACAATACATAATAGTAATATGATTCAAATAATACAAATTAATTAAAATTGTTGAGAAGGGCTAGAATAAGATTGAAAGAATAAGATTGAAATAAATAATAAGATTGAATATAAATAATAAATATAATTTAATTAACCACTAAACAATATAAGAACTATACAAATGATAGATTCCGGTCAGTTGAGGGATTTTTTAAACGTTTTATCGACAATTGTCGTTATTGTTAATAGTCAATGACAGCTGTGCTTTCTCCCAAGATTGTCCTGTTAATGGCTGTCGCTAGTTAACGATAAGATGTTTAGAGAACTCCGCTACAGGCGGAAAAAAGCGATTATCTCACCATTTTTATCTACTTTGACTTTACGTAATTCTATCATAAAATAATTGTGATACATTAGCAAGCAAATAATCATTTTTGTGTACACGCAACGACATTGTCGAAAAAAGAGCCTTTTGAATTATTAATATTAATAAACGTATTAATAAATTCGTATTAATAAATTTAACTGTAGAATGTGATTTAATATCAACGTGATAACTACATAATGTGATTCAGCTATCAATTTTTACGTCTATTAAAAATCTGTTTTTCTTCTCATTAGTTTTAGCATTAACCCGTTTATAATTTAAATATGTTTATAGCAATTGTTTGTTACATGTTTAACATTGATAATGATCCGATTGGAATCGAAACGTCGTTTGTATAGTTCTTACATTTTATTTACTGCTCAATTATATTAGATTTATTATTTATATTCAATCTTTTTCTTATAGTTCGTAGCCTATAGTTCTTAACACAATGTTAATTATTGTGATTATATTAAAAAAAAACTTAAAAATTTTGTGTTAAATTGAATATTCAATATTTTTTAATGGGAAAATGACAATTTATGAGTAAGTGACTAAGTAACATAAAAATAAAGTATTTTAAAACAAATTCTAAAATGAATAAATTGAGTGTTAATTTATATGTTAATTTAACATATCACAAATGTTAATTATACCAAAAAAATATACTTTCACAATTTTTTAAATAAACTTTTTCATTTTTTTACATAATGTTTGAGTTATTTTCTAATATATTCATTTTGTGTTAAATGAACACAAAAATTTGAGTGGACAGTTTGGGATATATATTCAACATAAATTTTTCAATGGTAAATATTAGCAAAAATTTAATAGTTGTCATTTAATTTAGTGGATACATAAGAAATAAATGATGAAATAAGAAATCAAAAGTCGTACATAAAGGATATCTATCTATCTACCTATCTATCTATCTATCTAGACATTTTGACTATACTCAACATATTTTCCTAACAAATAGCAAATAAAACACATAATAACACGCGAACAGATCTTATAATTCCACTGCAATCCACACTCGTATATAATTCTCCAATTTAAATGACCAGTAAATAAATCATTCACCTCAGACACATACAAAATTCGCTGGAAATACTGGCTGTGTATTCAGCACATGATGAAAAGTCGATTCTACATTAGTTGCAAGCCGATCACAAGTTTGTTGTGACAGCCAATCTGAAGCTTGCATTTTGAAATCAACGCTTCATATTGATTATCGCAATAAACTTGCTTAACGTATACTGTAGTTTCAGCACTGGCAGCAACTGACAGTGAATATCGGAACGCATCCACAGTTTCCACCGAACGTTTAAACCGGATCAGAATGTAAGAACCAACTAACCAACTGTATTCGAGTATTCCCCTGTTATAGTCGAACGACAGGAGAATGCTTGACTGTAGTTGGTTGATTTTTACATTCTCCGATTTAAACCCTCGATAGAAACTAGGTCTTGTCTGATTGTTAGTTCTCGCATATAGAAGTGCGGCAACGGAAATTATCGCACTAATCAATAATTCTATGTTTTTGAGGTTTATTATGGTTCTTGAAAAGAGGTGAAAATTACGAAAGTGATCGAATTTATTAGAATATTTGTAACTTCATTGATTAATACTTAGTTTGCTCATTTTTGTAATTTTCACTTCGTCTAAAGAACTGTAATAACTCAGCAAACGAGAATGGATGAAATGAATTGAAATAGATTCAGATTTTCAGAAATATTGATTCACGAATGTTAAAAAAATGAATGCTTTTCAATCCTGAATGCATTTTTATTCATTTATAGGAATTGCATATCTCTATGCCTTTTAATCTAAAAATAATATTAGTTTTTTCTATGCATTGTGAATATTGTCAATTCAAAATTTTGAATAGGAAATGTAATTTTTCAATCCAATTGAATTTAATCCAATTAAATCCAAAAAAAGTAATTGAATTAAATCCAATTAAATCCAAAAAAAGTTCGCTATTTAAAATACGCATTCGGATAGAAAAAATTTCAATCCATTTTAATCCATTCTCGTTTGCTGGGAAACCTTCTTAAGTCGGCCTCACCATGTAAAACAGCTATAGCACTCAAGAGACTCAGGTCAAAGTCTTGCTACAAATGCTTTGAAGCATTTGATGGATCAATTAGAAGAAAGAATTTTACAAACTGACCAATTAAAAAACGCTTCAAAGCGTTTGCAGCATCGCGTTGATCGTATCCTCATTTTACCCAGCAGCAAATGAGGATAGATTAAAATAGATTGAAATTTTTTTCCGAATGCGTATTTTAAATAGCGAATATTTTTATTTTATTTTATCGGATTCAGGTGGATTCAATTAGATTCAATTGGATGCAATTGGATTGAAAAATTACATTTCCTATTCAAAATTTTGAATTAAACAGTATTCACAATGTGTGTGTTGTGCACAGAAAAAGCTAATATTATTTTTAGATTGAAAGGTATAGAGATATGTTCCATGCAATTTCTATAAATGAATAAAAATGCATTCAGGATTGAAAAGCATTCATTTTAATAACATTCGTGAATCAATATTTCTGAAAATCTGAATCCATTTCAATTCATTTTAATCCTCGTTTGGTGGGTGCATATGGAATTTTTAAATCCTTTTTTTACAATCCTAGCTAGGTATCAATGATGTTCAGCCCAAACTGGATACAATTCTTAATCTTATCTTTGTACTTTAAAATACATGATCGAAAATTTCTCTACATTTTTTTTTCATCGGGATATTTAATTTTTCATGAAATATAATATACGAAAAAATCAGAAGTGTTTCTTAACTTTTGGCCGAAGTTCTATATGTATGTTATTATTCTTAAATCAATAACATAATTTTTTTAAAACTCTTCTCTCAAATGATGAGATTATGCATTTTTCAAAATTTATATCATTACAGTTGCTATTTTATTATTATGTAATCAACGTAATAGAATATAATTATGAATAAAATATTTGTTGCTTGAACTATATGTTGTTTTATTAAGTCATTGTTAGATTTTTTTGGACATAATGCGAATAATATTACTAAATAAATTTTTTTCAAAATTAGTCGGAAATATAATATAGTATCAAGTATCATTATTATTGTACTATTCAAGAAAATTATATATTATTGACATATTATTATGATATATCTAAAAGAATTTTTTTTGAAATAAGAGATACAATACGAAGCTCTTAACAATAAGACGCCAAAAAAAGAACAATTTTATTATGGATGTTAGATTATCTTTATTATTACATTTGTGTTTAAAAGACATAACTTATTTATAAAAATATGGGAAGTGGGGCAGAATATAATAGGACCGAACAAATCCTTAGTTTGCTTATAGAATAGTTAATACTAATAAAACTCAGTACTTTTTACAAGTTACACGGAATAACAAAATCTAGTAATAATCGGTCAGTTATCTACCCTATTGTAAATAATTGTAAATTATTATAGCATAATACTTAAGAGTTATATCGCATTTTTAACACAGAATGCTGGTGTATCAGAGAGCAGTTGCTGTTAAATTTTGAACACATAAAATCGCTTTTGCTTGCTCAATAATTTATATTATATATAATATCTACGTATTGCTAATTTTTTTTTTAATAAATGAATCGAGATTGCAGATCTTTATTCAATACTATTTGGATTTCATTATCCTTTTAAAAATTGTACTTTTAGTTGCACTTTTGTGCGATTATTTCACTTGTGAATATTATATTGTGAATATGTATATGTATGCATATGTGTGTGTGTGTGTGTGTGTGTATGTGTGTGTAGATACACACGTACATGTACACGCATACATATATACATATATATATATATATATGTATATGTATGTATGTATTTTGTATGTACAATATATGGATTTGTATATAGTTTTGTATATAGTTTTCTTAAAATACTTATTTCTCTATACAGAAAATATTCTTTTTGTCTTTCTTCTCATTTTTATTACTTAACAAAATCTATATAATTTTGATGATATGCAAGGCAGTTCTAAAGATATGTAATTTGTTATAAAAAAGTGATACAAGTAAAAAAGTATTATCTCTCTCTGGAAAATGTATGTTTATAAAGCAAGCACTGAAATTGCATTGGATTCATAATATGCTCAATGATTAAAGAAAAGCTCCGTTACACCGTTGTATGTAATTCAAAATTGCATCAAGGATCGCGTTCATACAGCAATTCTTAGTGCAACAGCAAACTGCATACGACATATAAAATATGTTTATATGATAATAATATAATGGAGACATGTGATTATACTTTATGCAGTACGTCTTATGGAAGTATAGCAATATAGCTAAACTTATATGCATAGTGTATAAAAAAATATGTAAAAACAGTTTGTACAAAAATTCAGGAAAGAAAAGATAATTATATAAAAGTACTTAAACAGTAAAAGATGAGCGAATAGAAAAGATGAAGGAGTATTTACATTTACATTTCATCTTTCGACATAAAATTAAAACAGAACCATTCTCGAATTTCACAAACAGATCGTATCGATAATACCAGTAATCCTCTTCGTGTAACATACGAAAACATGTATCACTGGCAATATATTGCAAAAGCGCGCGCACGAACTTTCTTCATCCCGCAACAATAGTTAATTCTCTTTTCTCTCTCTCTCTCTCT
>NW_012130109.1:1107176-1121966 GCF_000143395.1 Atta cephalotes | reverse complement strand
CTTCTTCTCTCTCTCTCTCTCTCTCTCTCTCTCTCTCTCTCTCTCTCTCTCTCTTTCTCTCATTCACTTACTCACTCATTCACACACATGCACGCATACACATTTCCTCTTTTTAACTATCTATATTTATTTCTATTTTGCAACAATGTTCATGATGCGTTGTGATTACCCATTACGCGTATCGTCCATATGCATCGTAAGTGTACGATTACATTAAAAATGCTGTTTTGGCTTTGGCAGAAAAGAGATCAGAGAACCGTCCTACTGCTCCGCGCCGAGTACTTAATTTAAGGCGATCAATACACCTAAACATTAATATTAATGATTACGCTAGCTTGTTTAGTAAATGATTTTTCGAGGGATTTAGTAGCGCAAGTTGAAAAAATTGAAAAAGAGAAAAGAAAGAAAAGGAAAAAAATTGGCGCGCCATACGCAATGGAATGTCTATGTATGGAACAATGCTCTGCAAGCTGTACAAGACAAGTTCTCTGAAACTCCCATCAACCGTACAAATTATAAACGTTGTCTTTTCGCCTTACATTACATTACATTACATTACATTACAATACATTACATTACATTACAATACATTACATTTAATTACATTACATTACATGTTGCCAGTACAAGCTGACGTTTCAATTATATTAACTAGTAATAAACGTTTAATCTATTTAGAGGCCATTTGGAAACGCTGCGTTTCTTCCAATATAATTTAACAATAGATCCATCCGTAGAATTTGCGTGTCTTATATTCTACGGAATTCGAAGGCACAATTCATTACTTATTTTCCATAACTTCGTATGATTGCATTTAATGAAAATTGTTTAGCAGTTATCGCATCGTTCAACAAAACGATTAACTGAAAAATACAATAAGGAAAAAGAAAAATAAGGGAATTCACATGCAATTGAATTAAATAGACTGCACACTAATTACATATGTAGTTGTCTCCGTGGAATAACAGACACAGCAACGCGAATGATAAATCTATTGCAGTATGTACAATTATTATAGAGTAGCAAGGTCTCGTTCCCTTACTTATTATTGTCCATCAGAGGTCTTCACATTGGCAAGTCGAAGGCACCGTTTATTCATTGAGCTGTGTATGACGCCGCGACAATAAAATTCGATAGATATCAAAAATATACTAAATACATATATTAATACATGATTAGTCAAATTCTCTGTACGTAATTCATTATATAATTCTGCTATAAACATTTGGAAGGCCATTACCAACTATTTTTTATAAGTTGTGCGATTCTCGTAACTTTCCTAAACATTATCATCATATTAGAGAGGCACAATCGGTTTTGTAATTTGAATAATTCTAAAGCTAACGCCAAATTGTACGGAATTCGTGATTCGTCTTTCATACTTCATAATAGATTCAGAGCTATTTGTTGTTTGCAAATATTAATTTATAATATTAACTCATATTATAATATATACTTATATTATAATATAAACTTACATATTATTAGCCATTTGTTGCTTGTAATAATGTAGCTCTATACACGAACTAACATGAATTGACAATTCGTAATGATTTACGTATTTTAATTTGCGAATAATTATTCAGCATATGTGATAAATGACAACTCGACAGATCTGTCTCTATTTATCAATTTTAATGGAACTATGGATCTCGAATCACGAATAGCGTATAGTCTAGCATTAATTTTATAACATTTCTGATTATGGAACTCTTTCACTTATACACGCAATATACATATATATTTGTTCGTATATATTCATATGCATCAATGTTAGATAAAATGTATTGATCTGATTAATAAATATATCAATAATTAAAAATGGATTTATATTTAGTAATATAAATAATGCATAACAAATGTGTAACTGCAAAACTCTTTTATTATTCATTCTCAACACTGATATCTATTAATATATAATAATCGCGGCGAGAATGCATTTTTTTACCATAGTAGCTCTCCCGATACACACACATACACACAAATAAACCAAAAAAAAAATAAAAATACCTTCTTGCCACTTATCAATTACGGAAGAGCTCTTCGTTGTTAACATTTTCCTTCGTCCTTTTCGACGTCTAGACGCTTAAATTCGACGAGCTAATCACAGTTCATATAACTTTCTACTTTCTTTTCTTTTCACGACTTATTTGCGTGAGGAAGAAAATATCATATTATCGGCCTCATATGTAGATCGCCTCGGAACCTTTGTTACTTTGGTGAGCGCCGCCAGCACCGTAGGCGTTCGTAGGCGAGGCCATGCAATCGGACCAGTCGCTATTCGATCGGGGCGAGCTCGAAGACCAATGACCAGGGCTATCCGGCGATGGCGTCGGAAAGCTCTCGGGCGCTTGCATGAGATGCTGTGGCGTAACATCGGGTCCGGAATGATGGGACGGTGGCGTCAAGTACTGATAGTATTGTTGTGTTTGTTGTTGTTGTTGTTGTTGCTGCTGCTGCTGCTGCTGCTGTTGTTGCTGTTGCGTGCTCTGTTGCGGCTGTGGCTGTTGCTGCTGCTGCTGCTGTTGTTGCTGCTGTTGCTGTTGGATCTGCTGCTGCGTTTGCTGCATTTGCTGCTGTTGTTGTTGTTGCTGTTGGCTTGAGGAATACGGTAAATTCTCGAAATCAAAGCCCACTGGCGGCATGCTGCCATGTTTCTGATGCGTCGCCTGCCGCATGGCAGCGATATGAGTTGGCGAAGTGGGCAACGACGGTCTATTCTTCGCTGGCGATGGCGAACCCATGTAGCTTGCTTGCGGGGAAAGAGTCATGTTGGACTGCACCGAGTGTGGTGGCGATTGATTACTATACGGCGGCGACAATGTGTTTACCATGCCCTGTTGCTGCCGCTGATGTGGCGCTAGAAGCTGGTCGTGAAATGGCAGCCCATAGTTGCTGGTGAAGGTATCTAAGCCGAGTTGTTGCAAACCTTGCATCGATTGGTTTTTGATGCAATCCTCATATGGTGGCGGCTGTTTCGCTGTCGCAGTGTGAGCCACCAAGGGTAAGGCGTTGCTGTAAAGGCTCGCGCTATCATACGGGCTAGTTGGTAAATTGCCATCGGCACCTTCTGCTCCCTGTGGAATCTCTTGGTTTGGGGGTTGAGCACCGCGCGGTTTAGCCGGCGGTTTCTTCACTGATGGTTTTCGCCTTACCATCACCACCGCGCCGCCCTCTGACTCTGGACTGTTTGGGTTTCCCGTACCTGCTTTTGGCCGCTTCTTTGACTTGGCTTGCTTCGGTGCCGAGCCGATTACTGTGGGGTGCGTGATTAATTGCGGATGATTTGAAGATCCTGCAAAAGAAATAATTATGTTACATAACAATATCAAAAATATTTTATTATTAACATATTTCATGTTGGGCTAATTTTAAATTAATTGATTCCTACGCCGCGCATGTCATTGGTGACTTGATGATCCCCCCCATGATATTTTTGTTATATTTGTTAAGAAATATATTTCGTAATGGTTAAAAAAATTACAAAAATTATTATAAATAAAGAAGAAAATTTAATGCACCAATAAAAAAATATATATTATAATGTATCCACATATGATATCAAAAATGATTTTATATAACTATGTTTCTTTTTATAATTTTAATATTTTTCAAAATATTAAACGATCTAAACGGACAGTCTAGCGTAAGACACTGTAATGACCCATGCGACATGAAACGTGTAATAATGCCTCCAATCTCTTTTAAAATAAAATAATTAAAATACGAAGCATTGGTTCTATCCTGTTATATTTAGCACAATTTTTTAAATATAATGTATAATTATTTGTCCAAAAAATCATATGATTTAAAATTAGATATGAAAAATAAAAATCTATTACATTAAAATCATTAAAATAATAATTCTTAACAAAATTTATTATCAATAATAAAATGTTTCTTTAAAAGTGAAATATTTTATGATATGTATGTATATAATAAAGATATTATAAAAACGCTTACCCATGAGAGGACCATTCGGAATGACTGTAACCATCTGCGGCGACCTTGGCATATGTTCATCAAGTAGTCTGACAATGTCGTGATGCAATCTTTCGCTTGCGACATCGCGAGGTAACCGATCCATGTGATCGGTGATTTCCCTGTTAGCAAACGTGTCTAGCAATGCTTTGCATGCTTCAAAGCTGCCCTCACGAGCCGCTAAGAATAATGGGGTTTCATCTTTATCATCTTGAGCGTCTCTGTTTGCACCATGCACTAACAATATGTTTACAGCGTCGACATTGTTGACCGCTGCGGCCCAGTGCAGCGCAGTCTTGCCGCTATTATCGGCTGCATTGATGTCGGCATCAGCGTTAATGAGGTCTTCCACCATTCCTTCAGTAGCCAAACGCGCCGCTAGTATTAATGGCGTCGTACCATCGTGCATTCGCGCGTTCAAATTTGTCGCTCGATTGCGTAGCAGAATCTGGAAAACTCCCATAGCGTCAGCCGCGACAGCAGAGTGTAGCGGTGTACGACCGGTGTTATCCTGTGAATTAGCATCGGCGCCCGCGTCCAGCAATCTCTTGGCCGCATCGGCCCGGGCGTAACGTGCGGCCAGATGTAGCGACGTTTCACCGCTCTTGTCTGTGGTAGCATTTAGATCCGCACCTTGGGCAACGAGATCAGCGATTACAGCCGCGGTTCCGTCACTCTCATCCTCTTCCTCGCCAGTATCAAGTCCGCCACCACGTACTGCCGCTACCATTAGTGGTGTCATACCACATGGCCCACGCGCGTCCACATCCTGACCATGCTCGAGACTGGGCGGTGTCAATACACCGCCTGCGTCCGGCCGTCGTATCTCAGCCGCGTCCAGATGTTGCTGTGTCCACATACGCGGCTCGGTCTCCTCGTAATCTGTGATAACGGTATGATCACTTGCGTAACCTGGCTCGATGGCACGCATTCGTTTCGATGGAGGCAGATCAGATTCGTCGTCAGACCACTGAGATTGTATTCGAGCGCTTACAACATCCATGCTCATGCAGTTCACTGATGGTTGTTTATTCAAGTTACGCATTTCCTGACCGTCCGGACCGCGCCGACGTGACCGACGTCGCTGGCCACTGCCGCTACTGGTCCTTAAGAAGCCCTCTGGGAACCATGTAACCCCAACAGCACGCTTTCGTTGTGCGGTCACCAGGACGCCCACTAGCAATCCACCGAGCACCACGATGACCACACCGATGAAAACATATTTATAATTTGTTGGGTTATCCGAATAATCCGTATTCTGAGTACCTACGATACTACGCACTTGTTCGATAGGAAAATTTAGCGATAACGGTTGCTTCAATGCCGCAGCGGCCAAATACTCGGCCGCCTCGTTCGCTGATGAAAAACATGACGTGCCCTGAGCTAGAGTGCATTTGCGATTGTCGATCTCCAGAAAAGTGACAGCACCTTTTCTATTGGAAGGGGTCGTCAGTCGAGTATAAATGTTAAGAAACTTATTTTTCTCGGGCTTCCAAGGATATATCATTTCATTGCCGAGTTCGTCCGTTTTAACGCGAAGCGTTGTTCTTAGATAATGACCGAGATCACGTAAGAAGGTTGCGATGTTAGTTCGGAAACTATCCACGTCCATTCTCACAGCTATGGATATGACACCTTCTGCCAATGACGGCGGTTCCTTATCACAATCGAGACCATCCCAGTCACATTCTTCGTTGTTGCAGCCATAATCGCAATGGCCGTTAGCATAATGCTTCCTGCAGTACGCATCATAGATCGGGCTGCAAAAATAAATAATATAAAAATATTACACATATAATTATAATTAATAAATAGTTTGTAAGAATCTTTTATTTAATATATTCGTAATAAAAAAGAATAAAAACTTATTACAGAAATGTACATCAAAATGTTATAAATGTGTGCTAATAAATAAAAAAATCATTAATAGAAGAAATGACTGTAGTATTAACAACTTTAATAATAATAATTTATTTTATAATGCATATATTAAGAATAATGAACATCATATTATACAACATACAGTATTTAATTAAGAAAAGAAATTTAATTAAAAATACTTACTTGCAAGGGGGAAGTTTCGGACCACAATCTCTGCCATCGTACAGGCATTGCGGATTGTTGCAGACTTCGTCGCATACGCCGTTCATGAATAATTTCCAGCAATCCACAGGCGCGGTACAATTGCGCCATGGATTAACGCCCAGCGAGCAATCGTTACCGTCAAACTCACAAGCCAATCGATTGCATTCCTCGTCACAGCGTCCATTATTGTATTTAGCCTTACAGTCGTTTTCGACACATTTCTGACGTTCGCGTTCTAAATTAATGTCACTCATGTTTTTGGGTGTATTGCCGAATATTCCACCAGGATAATTTGAATCGTATGTATCGCAATTCTTGCCAGACCATGTGGGAGGACAGTCACAAGCGTAGTCACCAATTTTATTTATGCAAGGGGCATTTTGCTGACATGGATGCCTATCACATTCATTCCAAGCATCGAATTCACAATGCATACCGGTTGTACCTGGCAAGCAGTAACATTTGTAACTATTTCCGATGATACGACACGTGCCGCCGTTCTGACATGGTTCGGAGTCGCAGTAGGAACCGGTGAATTCGCAATTAGTGCCGTGATAAGCATTATTACACATGCAAACGTGTCTATCGTGTTTGGCAATGCAAAAGCCACCATTCTGACATGGAGAACTATCACAGAAATTCATTTTGACCTCGCAGTGACGGCCCATATAACCCTGTTTGCAATTGCAGTGATAATTGTTGACTAATTGTACGCAGTCCTGTGTACCGGGCGAGGTACACGGATTCGACAAACACTCATTAATATCGCCTTCGCATCTTGGTCCGACGAAACCAGGTGGACATTTGCATTCGAATCCACCCACTTTATCAGTACAGGTACCATTATTGTGGCAAGCGGTCATCGTGCAGTCATCAATGTTAACTTCACATATAAAACCAAGAGTACCGGGCGGACAGGAACATGTAAAGTTGTTGATTAGATCATGACAAGTACCACCGTTCTGACAAGGATTTGGTCGGCAATCATCAATGTTGAGTTCGCAATTCTGACCTTGGAAACCTTTGGTGCACTGACACTGGTACGAACCAATGAGATCCTTGCAGGTTGCACCATTCTGACATGGCGCCGAGTCACACTCGTCTATCTCTTCCTGACAGTAAGAGCCAGTGTAACCGTCGAGGCAGTGACAACGATGACTATTGCCTATGTTTTCGCAAGTGCCGTTGTTGCAAAGACTGTTCTCTAGTACGCCTTTCCGCATGGCGGCATCTTTGCACGAAACCATCTCCACATCGCATACCTTGCCAGTCCATCCAGGCGAGCAATTGCAATGATACTTGTTCATGTGTTGCACACACGTTGCCTGGTTCTCGCATGGATTTTCAATGCACCAGTCTATGAATTTATCGCATTGCTTACCCGTGTAACCATACGGACAGTGACATGTATAGTATTGTATATGATCATGACAAGTAGCACCGTTTTGACAGGGTGAGCTATCACATTCGTTGATACGATATTGGCAGTTCGAGCCTGTGTAGCCAGTCTTGCAGACGCATGTATAGTTGTTAATACCGTCGATACACGTTCCACCGTTCATGCAACTACTGTCCGTACAGTCTTCGTCATTGGTTTGGCAATTAATGCCAGAGAAGCCAAGTTGACATTGGCACGTGTAGGAATTAACATATTCCTTACAAATGGCACCATTTTGACAAGGTTGCGACAAGCATTCGTCAATGTCAACTTCACAGTGTTTGCCACTAAAACCATCGACGCAGAGGCACGTGTAATCACCGACGCCGTCTAGACAGGTGCCGCCATTCTGACAAGGAACTGTGAACAGAAAAAGATTCTCTTTGAGTGTCATACGACGACGTTCATTAAGTGCTTTTAATATAATCCATGCCATCGCGTGATAAAACAGATGACGCTCCATGGACTCGCATTAAGACTCTTAAATGAAAGCGAAAGAAGATCTGCATCTGTAGCAAGTAAGGAAAAAAAGCAAAGAACAGCCGGTGATTCGTACTCACATGATGCACAGTCATCGGTATTGATGATGCAATCACGGCCCTCGTAGCCTTTCGCGCACTGGCAATGGTAAGAGCCGTTGGTGTTCCGGCAAGTGGCACCGTTTCTGCACGGCGACGTCATCACGCACTCGTTCACGTCTTCGTCGCATAGTCTGCCCGTATAACCGACCGTACATGTGCACGCAAAATCGAGGAAGTTCGATGATGGCGAGCATTTTGCCCCGTGAAGACATCTGAAAATGACACAGCAACGTTACAAAGCCGTTCTATCATGCGGATCATTCATGAAAATGTGTTTCATCGAAATTAAGAGACACTCTTAAGGCTCCTGTTCTTCGCTACATAGTTATAATTCAATATGATTGCAGTGAAGAAACAGGAATTTTAAAGGAGCTGTATGATAAAATCATAATGTCATAAATAAGCTAAAATTCAATACCGATTTTGTACAAGCAAAATTAATTTAAAACAGTTTATAACATAAATTTATTTTATGTTGTGTTTTTAAAAAAATGATTAAAAATATGTTTTTCTTTAAAAGTGTTTCTTTAATGTCTTGAAACTTTACAATTTAAAAAAATTTGTACAAATTCTGTACATAAAATCAGCTCTATAATATTTATTAAATTCAATATAAGATTTTGTAATCTCTGAATATTATGCTCCCATTGGAATATAATAATCCGAAGAGCAATCTTAGAATTTCCCTCTCTACACAATATGCATACGAGAATTTAGCTACATTCATGTATTCTCATAAATAAAATGGGAAACAAGAATCATACTTGTTCGGCGAGCAGGGATCCAGCTTGTCCTCGCAATTCCTGCCGGTGTGGGGCAGCTCGCAGACGCATTTGTAATCATTAACGAGATCGATGCAAGATCCGCCGTTCTGGCAGGGGTTGTTGGCGCAATCATCAATGTTGGTCTCGCAATTGGTGCCGGTGTAGCCGGGCAGGCACTTGCAGCTGTAGCCATTCAGATGGTCGTTGCACGTGCCACCGTGCTGGCAGGGATTTGAGCCACACTCGTCGATATCGGCCTCGCACCTCTTGCCGCCGTAACCGGGCAGGCAATGGCAGATAAACTGGCTCACCCCATCTTCGCAAGTACCACCGTTTAGGCAGGGCGAGCTCGCGCATTCGTCCACGTCGCTCAGACACCTGGCATCGTAGTAACCACGTGGGCAATCGCATTTGAAGCCGTTTATCAAGTCGACGCAAAAGCCGCCATTCGCACATGGATTACTTGCGCACTCGTTTATGTCGGTTTCGCAATGTTGGCCGGTGAAGCCGGGTTCGCATTCGCAGGAATATCTAAAAGATAAGAAATTGAGTTTGCTGAAAAATGAGAGAGCGATAGCAATATGTCGATACAATTAGAGATTTTACTAAATCGTATCTGCATTCGGATCACTCAGTTGTTTGAATGTCAATATATAATAATTGATTTTTAATGAAGAAGTTTTAAGGTAAAACAATATGCTAGATTCGCGAAACATTTATGGGATATTTAAATTATCATTACTCAAACAGCATGCGTATTCAAAATCGAAATAAGATATTTTATGTTCCAATTTTAGACTTGCGTGCTCTCTCTTTTATCTAGATATTATTTTTAATTAATGATTATTTTTAATTAATGATTTATTAATTAATATAATTTATTACTATTTTCAAAAAGATTCATTTTCAATGAGAGTAAAAAAGAAAATTACATAAGTTACTTTTAAATATTATTGCACATTATAGAATCGAAACTAAGTAATTCTTTTAATCTAATATTTTTGTCAATTTATCATTCGCACAAGATATATTAACACATTTACATATTTAACTAAATAAATATATTTAATCAATTCTGCCGAATTTTAAATCCAAAGAAAAAATAATAATTATGTAAAAAAATGATGTATACCAGTCCTGGAATTTACTTGCAATTTTTGGTCGATTTTCAGTTTAGTTCCTCTCTTATCAACAACCTGTGTGCAAATGAAATAAGGAATGGAACTAAGCCGAAAATCGACCAAAAGTTATAAGTCAAAAATCATCCGTAGCAGTTTCTAAAGAGCTGTAATGTTTTAAAAGATAATGAATTGACCAAATGCACAACGTATGTTTTCTTTTTTTCAAATTTACCTGTTGATACCATCGATACATCTTGCTCCGTTTCGACAAGGATTGCTGTAGCATTCGTTGACGTTGACCTCACAATTCTCACCAGATGTGCCCGGTCGACAGACGCATAGGTAACCGTCGATACGATCCTCGCATCTACCCCCAAACTGACACGGATTGCTTTCGCATTCGTTGATTTGCGTCTGGCACAGATTACCGGTGAAGCCAGGGGAGCAGTTGCAGGTGAAGCTGTTCTCGCCGTCGATGCAGATACCGCTACGACATGGATTCGAGGCGCAGTCATTGATGTTGGTCTCACAGGAGTCGCCAGTAAAACCGGCCGGACATTCGCATGTGTACCTCGCGATACCATCCTGACAAGTACCGCCGTTTTTGCATGGTGACGAGATGCAATCATCGATGTTGATCTGGCAGTGGGTGCCGGTGAATCCCTCAGCGCAGGTGCACTTGAAGGCGTTGATGAGATCACTACAGGTTCCACCGTTCATGCACGGCCTTATCGCACATTCGTCTATGTCGATCTCGCATTGAGTTCCAGTAAAGCCTAGAAGAAGAGAAGATTGCAAATATAATATACAAAAAGAGAGAGAATAATGTATTATAAGATATAAGAAGTATATATATATATATATATATATATATATATACACATATATACAAGTATACAGTATATAAACAAGTACATGAAAAAAAATTAGCATTTCAATATTAATACAGTGCGTCCATTATATAAAGATTAAATTTTGATAAAGTGCGTAAATATATGATAAATAATATACAATTTAACGACATACATGCAAAAAAGAACTTGGTAATATTAGCTAAGTATCAGTTGCTGGTTCAAACTTTGCTGTAATTGTTAAAAGTTGACTATTGAAGATAAAATACGTTTGCTGCCCATGTTCAATTTTATCAGTTAAAAATCAAAAGCGTACTTAATACAAGTAGCTAGATAAGTGGCAGCTATTCCTCATTATCTTAGCTGCGTAACCGAATATTCTATTCGCAATTGTTTCCGAGACGTTGTCAGTTGCTATTTTATTCTAGCAAAGAATATCTTTCGTTGCACCTAAATTTTAGTAGCTAATAAATTGAGCTTTGGCAGTAACGACATTAGCTGTCCTTGTTATAAGGACACATTTTAGCTGTCACAGCTAAACATTTTAGCTACATTGGCTAATCTTTTCTCTGCATGTAGATACATCTCAAAAATAAAAATTTATTCTGCCAAGATCAGATAATCAGGCAAATATATTGATAGATAGTCTTTATAAGTGACATGTTCGGATAAGTGATCAGGATGAAGCCATCGTCATAACTGGTGTAATTAACGTTAAATTAATCAGCTATATCGATAGACAGGGATAGACATAGATCGGAGGAATAATTGCATACTCGATCAATCGACCGGATATCTTTTTTCTTGCTATGCGAAGTCAGGAGTGACTTGACGGATAATAATCGCATCAATTATCAGGAATAATTAGAGGATAGCAGTTGGCAATAATGCTGAAGAATAAAATCAATTCAGCAGCTCTCATGCATGGATCTTCTATGAAGCACCTTCTATGAAGAAGATTGCGGATCGACTGTCAGTGCATGATCATCGCCATTAGATAAATGTCGTTTATGATATGCGTTAATTATGAGGAATTTTAAAAAGCATGTTTCAAATAACTGATAAAAATTTAAAATAATCAAAGCTGACATTATTAATATTGGTATAACTAATAATATAACTAAAGTAATCATAAAAATCAAATAATTAAATCAATAATTACTTTTAGTGACTCTTTATTATTAATCCTCCAATATAATTGGATTTCACAATCGATTTTTTGATTGTAAATTCCGATAGATAAATTTAAATCTGTAAACAATAAATAAGATACAATCCAATTTATACAATATAACAGTAAATACATGTTAGTGTTTGCTAAGTTTTTTACAAGTATATAACAATTTTTTCAGATTTTTGTCTGGAACAATATAAAAATCTGCATTGAAATTCAAAGAGCTAGGTTGCAGACAAAGAAAATTTCACATTGCTGACGGAAGGTTCAATTCATCATCAATTTCAGTTCATGACATTTAGATCTATCAAATTTACCGCGACAAAACTATTTACTTCTTTACCGTGAAAATTGCAAATCTACCAGTGTTTTACCGCACTTCCGCATAATATTCCTGACGATCCTCGCACCAGGTAGTCTTAATGGTCAAGTTTCTTTGCTTTTGTCAACATTGTGAAGCTAATGCGTGTTCATTCATATACAAATTGAGCCAGGTGAATCTCTATTGCATCGTGAGATGCAAAAGAAGAAATAAAGAAGTGAGGAAACGAAGAAGAAAGAATAGAATGGGGCACGCACGCGACACATTTTTGCCGCAGATAGTCTAATTATGTTATACTGAAGAATAATCCTGAAGCAAGGCAGCTGATACATACGAGAATTATTTTCACTATATACGTACTAAGATCTTAGTTACATTTCTGAAACCTTAGTAGTGAGCTAGAAATTTGCTGATCAATATAACGAAGATGCATCATGCAATTGTGTTTCCTTTTTAGAGTTAAAAAATAATAATTTACATAAGACAGCTTTATAATATTTGTAGTACATTGTGTATCTTGATGTTTGCAAAATCATACATCGATAACACAGAGTATCGAATGTCAAAAATTTTAACAAATATACATATATGTAGATCTTATCATAGGAAGAAAAATAATAAAATTTTCATGTTACATCAAAGAAAATATTTTAAACAAGAAAGAAATTGAAAAATTTAGAAAAATAACAAATATAAAATCAAAGTATTAATTATTTATGTTATATACAAGTTTTCAATTTTGAGAAAGTATCGATCGAAAGTAACCAAAAGAAGTGATGGTTTTTTAACATCGAATGAACCGATCGATAAGCCGCTTATGCGTTCGATATCGAAGGATGATTTTGCAAAGCGACGTATAAGAAATCCCGTCGTCACGTCGATGCATCGCGACGCCTCGAAGAGCATTCTCTGATTCTCGTCAACCGGATGACGCGTGGATTTTTTATCATATTTACATTCAGTCGATATTTTTTTCTCCTTTGCTTTCGTCCATTCGCGCAGACAATGATGCAGCTAATTTACTTGTGAATGCACGTACGAGAAGCGGTGGATCCCTGTGGCTTCCTTTCGAATCTTAAAGTCCCCATCCGACCATATGAATCACGCGTTACGTGTGGCTATGTATTATCGCTTGAATGTTATCGCAAATTTCACAAGTCATTGATAAATTTTACAAGTGCAAAATTGTTTCATTATACACAAATTCCGTAAATAACTTCTATCTAAGCAAGCTGATATGTAGATTGCGAACTTCAGAAACTGATGGACCTTTTTATCTATTACCTAGTTTTCAGTTAATTTGAAAATAAGATTATTTTTTCAAAAAGATTCTATTCTTTACCAATTTATTCATCGTATTCATATTAGGGAAATCGGAAAATTCAAATTTTCCGATATCAGAAAACTCGATTTTCAACGATATCATTCCTCTTTATTCATTATTCAGCATTAAGTCATTTGAGAAACCAGCCCATCTTAAATATGCTCGCTTGATCGCTATAGAGCCTCTTGTTCTTGTATTATTTTAAATTTACATACAAATACGCCTGCAGGAATATTTGAATTATTAAACACATTTCCAGCAGAGCTCGCCATAGAAACATTTTTCAAGGCCGATTTAATGTGCCATTGTGTCTCAAGAAACATTTCACATAAATGACATTTTTAACTAAACAAATTTCAATTTTCTTACACTACAAAAATAATAAAATATGTTTTTATACACACAAAGTTTGCTCTGAAAATCTTACAAAAAACAATGTATGATCTATTTCATTCAGAAGAATATAAATGAATGAAGGGTTGTCAACGAAGAGAACGGATACAAGCTGGTCTGAAAAGCCATAATTAATTTCAAATAAACCGCTTAATTTTCTCGATGCGGTGCTATTATTAACAGCTTCAAGGGAGCTTCGAAGACATTAATTTACTTAAGGATTGCCGAGCCCGTTAAGAGATACAGGTCTCTGGATCGTGCAAAAGAAAGAACAAATATTCGGTCTAACGAGAAACGTTTTTTGTTTTTAGCTTCTTCCATATGCATCCCGATCGCTACACGCATCTGATTCAGTTCGGGAGCTGGTATTATCCTTCGTCGAACGACGTATCCTGCGATAGACGTTGCCGTCCACGCCTCTCTTCTAATATCCGTAATACTCACTTGTCAATCCTTTCCGCGGACCAAATGAATAGCTGCCGATTCATAAATATCGCGTTGCATCGATACGTCGGTAGTTCTCGGGCAGAAACTGGTCGAGTTCACTTTTTGCTCTGTGACTGACTAAGATATTTATTAAGTCTAGATCATATGCGAGAGCCATCGAGCTCACATCTGCCTCCCAAAATTCTTTTTACGTTAAATAAATATATATAATTTCATATAACTTCTCATGATACCTTTAAATACACATCTATTTTTTGTATTTTGTGTGTGTGTGTGTGTGTGTGTGTGTGTGTGTGTGTGTGTGTATAA
>NW_012130109.1:1102786-1106825 GCF_000143395.1 Atta cephalotes | reverse complement strand
GTTTGTTGTGTGTGTGTGTGTGTGTGTGTGTGTGTGTGTGTGTGTGTATAAAATTATAAAGTTACATATTAGAGCACTTAAAAAATATTTTAATTATATTACTTAATTACGTTAATATTTCTAGAAATGTATGCAAATCAACGGCAGATTAGAGTCGCGTTTCCTGTGATTCTCATTTATAGTAAGATATATTCATATAAGGCTTATGTTTGAATAAAATTTATCAGTCCAAAGTACATATATTGTTTGTATGTTTCTTTGTCGTTCCTAAAAGAATTGAATTTATTGAAAGAACTTAATTCACATTCGTAGAGTATAGACACGGATATCCGTTTTATTTTGATATTAAAAAATCGACCACTTTTACTTATTTATTTCGGTCGTTGCTCATAATTTTTACAAGCAACAATCATACTCGCGTTATTTTAAAAATTTATAATATTTTAAATTATAATTCGCTCGTTTTACGCAAAACAAATTATTTTAATATAAAGGTCAATAATCAAGCACTTAATTAGATTTCTTTGTAAAAAACTTTACTTCACAAAGAAATTTTATTATTTATAAGTTTTCTTTTATGCTCGGTCATTGACCTTTATATTAGATAATTTGCTTATAATATTTTCTTCCAATCCACTCCAATAGCGCAACTGTTTATGTTGTATTAGTATTGTATTATGATTTTAGTTTCTTACTGTTAATATTAATGAAATTTGATTGTGAATTGAATCGATTTGTCACTGCGTTAAGTAGCGTCATCATAAATTATAATCTACATAAAATGATTACTGTAGGACAAAAGACTTACTGGTTATTTCATACATGAATATAGAGGACTAGTAAAGTTGTATAACAAAAATATTATATAACAAAATATAAGTACTTTGCGCTTGTATTCTTTGTTTAGTTTGTTGTTTATCCCATTTATTTGGCATTTTTAACAGGCGGGATTTATGCCTTAAGCATACAAAGTGCACAGATTGAATTCAGATTCAGTGCATTAAATACAATAAACGCATTACATGAAGTATATACTTCATGTCATAACACTTGTAATACATCTAAGAAGATTGTAATTATTATTTATTACTTTATATACATATTTATCATTTTTTTATTCCTTAATAAAACTTTATAAACGTATTTTATAAGTTATTGTGTCATTTTACGTCTTATTTATATGCATTATTTGTAAATTTTTTGAGTCACACATATCCCTTCCCCATATATTCTACGCGGGATATACGGCAAAAGTGCAAGAGTTTAAAAAAGTTCATTTTTTAATACGAAATATAAATATTTCGGATTTCTAATACTTTTTTTAGTAGACAGTAGAAAGTTTTTAACTAATATAATTCGTTTATTTTAAACATAGTAAATAATACTTAATAAATTAAATTTTTGATAGCGGCGTATATACCGGAGTTATCTTATTCTTGATGGTTTGCCAGACCACCGAAGAGGCGCTACAAGCGCGTGAAAATTCTTGAATCTGCCTGCGATCGAATCCAGAATCTCTGACATAGCAGTCCCGTGCTCATAATATTTTCTAATGCTCGTTTCCATCAATGTAGATTAACTTTAATCTTGGTTTAATTTACTCTTCGTCTTTTTCTAGTTCTAAAGATTAGAAAAAGACCGAGATTAAAGTTAATTTACATTAGTGGAAAGGTTGGATTGGAAAAGAATATTATAAGCAAATTATGTAATATAAAGGTCAATGATCGAGCATAAAAGAAAACTTATTAATAAATAATTAAATTTCTTTGAAGTAAGATTTTTTTACAAAGAAATTTAATTAGTAAAGTAATAGAAATGGTTTGTTTCACATTTACACTTTCGAACGTATCACGATACAATTTTTAAAGTTTAAAGCAAAGTCGAACAGTATACAATCAAGTTAAAATAACAAATGTACGATTTTCATAGCTTTAATCATATTTGAATAATTATTTATATTTATGTGAGTTTATGAATCGGCAATAATTTAAAGATAACTACGATCTGCACGCACACATTAGTTCAAGGAAACTAACGTTTCCATAACATGAGTCGAATTGTATCGAATTTAAGCATCAACGCAAATCAATTCGTACGATCGAACAATATACCAGAAACAATTTACTTATCTGTCCTGAGTACCAAAGAGAGTAGGGGGAGGAAAGATTTACGTGGGAGAAGCGACGCAAGAATCACGCGTGCCGGAATAATGAAGATAATGACTCTTGCCGTTCTGTGTATCATCGCGACTGTAGAATCCGTTCCATTTGCCGTAATTTCGACACGGCACTGATCCACACGAATCAATTCCGGGATCGATATCACTTGAGCACCTAGCGGTACCGAGATTGTCGAGCAATGCGAATTTTCTCGGCCGATCACTGAATTCACCAATGGATCGATATCTTTTCGACGCAACGCGGTGGCACGCGAGGTAGCGGAAATGTATGTACCAATGCAGGTTTCTTTTTTTTTTAACGATGTGATTGAGTTTCAAATCGATTGGCTGTTCGTTGATCGTTTAAAGGTGAATTTTTTTTCGAGACGCTTGCACAGTGCGAGATTGCAGAGATCGATCGAGCAAGTAAAGCGTGAGCAGATAAAGCAGAATAATACAACGTGATTACGGGGCGAGGAACGGTACCGGCGAAGACAAGGAAGCTCGCATCGCACTGTAATTCTGATTCTGCACCGAGGCAGAACTCGGTGTATAATAAAGAAGCGGCATGGTCCATTTCGTTTGATCTCCGTACGGGGATACGACGACTCTCGACGAATCGACTAGCTTGCAACATTGTCTATTGGAGCGCGATCGAAAGATTATAATCGATCCGATCGATCTGTACTAAGCAATTTACGCGGTACATGCACCAATTGTTCGCACTTCGTTTTGTTCAAGTTGTATATACTTTCTTTCTTTCATTAAAAGCAATTAAAATATCATGCTTGCCATTATCATGTTATGGCGATAAGATTTTACGATGTTCATGTTTCTCGAATAAAAATGTTTCATAAAAATGTTTTTTAGTAGTGTGTAAAATATTTTCTTTAGGCATATTTTATCTGATACTTTGTAATGTTAATGTTTTACAATTTTACATTATCGTTTATGGTTAGTCTGTGTTCAAAAATTTGCTTATTTATTAAAATTAATTAATTAGTTTAATAAAATTAATTAATATAAAATTAAATATATACAATCAATATTATACATTAAATATAGCAAATTTCATTTCAGCTTTGATAAAAAAAAGAAAGAAAAAATTGATGAATAATTAAAATTAATTAATTGATTAAAATTTCAACTGGATTGTCACGGAAAACAATCCTATCTACAGAATAACATTCTACAATAACAATTCTTCCAGAATGTTCTGCACGACAATTTAAATTCTGATTCCAATCCTTGACTCCAAAGTGTTCGACTCTGTAACACATGAATTTACTTGGCAATCATCGACGCCCGCTAATGAACAGTTAATCCAGCCCATCGCTTGCACACGAGAGAGAAGCGTCAGAGGGCATACGCCACAAAGAGAATGCAGGCAAGAAAGAGAGGGAGGAAGAGAGGGGGAAAGAGGGGGAAGCAAAGAGAAACCGATCTCTGCCTGTAACAGCTTGAAGCGCCGTCGGTGGTGTTGCGCACTCCCACGTTTGGCCAGGCGTGTTTGGATAATTGTAATCTATTGCCTCGCCACGGTGTTCTCGTAGCGAGGCCTACGCGTTGATAAACTATGCGAAACCTAACCGTGGCTTGCAACTCCTCGCGAACTGCGCTTCTCTTCACCTCTCATCCCTCCCCTGCTCACCACCTCTGCCTCTCACCCGATCCTGCTGCATCTCTTTCTTACCTTTGGTACGATACGAATGCACACCCAGTGAACGCACTCGTGAATGTGCGCAATAAATGGACCGTGTACTTTTAGAAATGTTCTTAAATTTCATTAAATTTAAGTTACACAATTTGAACTTAATTTCATGACATTATAAATTTTAATGTATTTATAAGTAAAAAGTATATTTGTGTACATATACATAA
>NW_012130109.1:1091301-1100870 GCF_000143395.1 Atta cephalotes | reverse complement strand
ACTTATACATGTAAATACATTAAAATTTATTATAATGTAATGTCATGAAATTAAGTTCAAATTGTGTAATTTAAAATTTACATACATTAAATACATAAAAATTTATGAAATTTAATATACTTTTTATAAAATTTTATTAAAAGTACATTAAATTTAATAAGTACACGTTCATTACATTTAAGTAATTACTGTTCTCTAAATCTGAATCAGTGGATAGTCATTAATTACCCAGTGGCGTACTTTGTACTGATAATCAGTGAAGTTCAAACTAAAAAAGGAAGAATGTTTGAGCATTATATATAAAACTAAAATATCAATATTTGCACGTTAATTTCAATCTTCTAATACCATATCCATTGAAACTAAGCACTAAAACAAGATTAGATCACATAATAAAAATTAGTTAGATTAGATTATCGCACATTTAATTCACTGATATCAGTGATTATCTGATTCAGATTTAGAGAGTGTAACTTAATTTTCAGTTAAATCATTCATTACTTTTAATTTCGTTCATAACCACGGAGCTTCATTTACATGTAAAGGAAGCTCGTGGTTACATTTCTAACAGTGTTCGGATGCTGCGCTCGAATCCGTGTGTACGAGTACCGGAGCGAGGGCATACATCGGCAGGGCTATTACGTATGATAGGGGCACCGCTCGTTTAAATTAGAAAAGCGATATCTCGTTACGTTGTGTGCAACGTCGCTCTCTATCTCGCCGCGCGAGGGGAAAGCGTTTGAAGCGTGTAAAGGGAGCAGTGACTCAGAACATTATTCACGCTTTTGAGTCATCTTCGGTGCAATAATTGCATATTGACATGAGCGAATATATAATTTCTGAATATACGATTATTGTATCGAAAACTGTGAGTCAAAACGTCTATATTATTGATTTACTTGATTAAAGTTTATGCACACAAAAAATTAGTGTTGGTTTTTCTAGGCATTTTATCTCTTTGATTTATATTCTGGAGAACCTTTCTTCATTTATTTTAAATTTGTTTAACTATATTTGAGATTCTCTTAAAATATATTTTATTTAGTCGTAAAGTAATACAGACGTTATAATGTTAAGAAACTTCTTAATCACTTAACAAATTACAAATGAGCCTTTAGGAATCGACGCTTAATAATTGCGCGTTTTATTTCGATTGATCTAAAACAGTCCTCTATAAATAATGTATTTGTCGAACGTTTCGGCTAACTTCTAGCCTTCATCAGAGAATGTATTACATAAAATCCATAAAAATCTTCATCCTGTGGTTACACTCCGACATCAAATTTCCCATAATCAGATAATAAGCTGGATGATCAACGATATTTGACCTTGAATATAATAAATGAATATTAGAAAAATATTAAAAAATTGCCGTGGAGATTCATCTCAGGAGTACGTCAAATACAAATTAGTTCTAACACCATAATTGTAACACAAATTTTTTTTCTCGTGAATTAAAATTTAAGATGAAACAACGATAATTAAATAAATATATATTGTATAAGTAATCGATAATGTTCATGCTGCGGGTCAATTGTCGTAATAAAAATGTATTATTTTTAGTTATTAGTAGTCAGTCAAATAACAAAAATATGAAGAACTAAATAACTCATCTTTGTTTAAATTAATACCATTCTTTTGTCTCTTGATGTTTTTCTGATATTATAATCTTTTATTGTAATTACGTTCTAATATTTGAACGTTATTCCAAAATTAATATTTACTCATTTACAAATATTACCATCTTTCATAAATTTGACATATTTAGTATTAACATATATATATTTCCCTTTTATATTATTTTCATTCCGACACACATCTTTGACCATTGAGTATTGTTTAATCATTAGCTCGGTATTTTCTCAATAACCTTTTCATCTCTATCGGCGAAACCTGCGTATTATTGCCGCGAATGACCTGAAGGAACATATCTCGCAAGCGAGAGGACGTAAATTCAAACTTCATTCTCTACGCTGCCAAGATTCGTGAGAGGATACGCAGCAGTTTCCGTAAGTGGTCCCTTCATGAGAGATTCTGGCCCGCGGCGGAAACCAGCGCGCTGCACGCTAGTATAACCTTCGAAGGAAGTTTGAGGAGAATTCCTGTTCCTTAGACTTTTACGGACATGTTCTACGTAGAATACCATAACTTATTGCGTGATACATCCTGCGTGTACATTTACTGCTTTACCGAATATTCCATCGTTTCCATTCGACATTTAAGGAATACAATATTTCTAAAACGGTACTGTACACCTCGATTAAATGATTAAGAATAAAAAAGCTATTAAAGAAGAATCGCATGTCTCAAATGGAATGTGATCGTGGGATACTTTCAACATTCTATTAATCTTCACTAAAGCAAATTCAAAGTTAATCGAATCTTGTAATTATTACATTCCGTCGAGTGAAACGAGAGAACAGAAGTTTAGTTGACGTAGGAAAAATATGATTTCTATTACTTTGATTTACCGTTGTTTAAATAACCATTATATGAGATAGGATTGTTTAGATTTTATTCGACATCTCAATCTGTTGTTATGACAGATGATGCATTTGCGTTGCACAAAACAAAAGTCACTATTTCTCTAGAAATGTATCATATATATATTAGTATTATAAAAATTTTATATTGATACATTAATAAAAAGTAAAAAATTATATATTTTTCAAAACTATACTTTCTCATCTTGACAGATTAGAATTTTTAAATTTTAGTTTTATTTCTTAAGGAATTCCACTTTTATCATGTCCTATATATTTAATCTTTTCTTTGCGTATGCATCAGTTTGCTTTTCTTCCGTTTTGTGTGTACAAAAGTTAACATCTCTATAGTAAATTCTCAAAAATATTTAATAGGATTACATTTCTTCGTAAAAGCAGCAATTTGTCTTTAAATCCCGATTATTAATAATAAAACACAGATTACATTTCTATTAACGGATTACTAATGATAAAACGCAGATTATGTTTACGCATCTATCAACGATATCGATAACGAGAAAGACTGTGAGTTATCGTGAGGCGCGAATGATCGCAGAGTCGAGGGTCAATCACGGTCAAACTTCTGAGAAGGAAAAGCGAAGGTGAGACATCGAGCACCTGCAAGTACTCACTTGATTTTCGCGATTAACGGTTGCGGGTGCGTTGGAGAGAGGAAGCTTGACTGCTACCTGAGTAAGCAACATTCGCAACGTTGCTCTCTTCGTTCACCTTTCCTCGTTCATGCCATGTCGGTTCTTCTTATCTGCTGCTATCTCTGTTCTTCTTACTTTGATTCTCGCCCTCATGATGACGTTAATGCGCGACGATATAATGACGAGTCGCACAAGCTAAGAAGTCGAATTGCTTGCGGTGGTAACGGCAGTGGACTGCGTTATTTACCGAATCGAATGAAAAAGAGGACCCATCAGGCCCCTCATCAAGGAAATGAGAGGACATCGCAAGATCGAAGTCCTCCTTCTGCTCGCAAAGCCGCCTTTTCGTTCCTTTCCTCCATCATCTCTCGCCTCCATCGTCTCATCTTTATCCAGGTTGCTCGTGGAAGGCAGCGCGGAGTCTCTCATTGAAGAAGGCAAAAAAAAAAAACCTGTTGCTACGCAGTACACCGTAATGCACCAAATAAATATCGGAGCTTTACAAATCGTCCACGCTTAATTGCGCCGCCAAATCAGTCGGTTTAATGAGCTCGATAATTACGCCATGCCCGAGGGTATCGCTTTTCACACGCATGCCAAGACATGTCCTCCTTAATGTGGAATGTCATCAAATTTGAGCACCGACGCGCAAACGAACAGTGTTACGCAATATGAGTTAACCCGCGCATTAATACAGTTTCGAATAAATTAATAGCGTTTTCTTTTGGATACACTGAGTGCAACTTCGCACTACACTAGTTGCGCGTAAGTGCTGCATCAGTGCACTACAAAAGTCTACATATCACTATGATGTACACTACTTCGTGCTAAACACTTCGTGTTTAATTCTGCTGCCGGTTGACTTCCATTTTCAAATTTTTAATGTCACACTAGTTCTACACACTCTTTGAGATCGTATAGCAAAATCCCACTTCGTGTATAAAATTTGCACTATGGTACACTATAATCACGGAAACACGTTACACTAAATGAGTTCGCCTACCACTAGCCAAGGACACACACTATATTGTCTGGTGGGCGATAATACAGCCAAGAGAAAAGTTATAAGTTTAAAAAAGTAAATATACATATGTTGCCAATTCGTGAATACATAATTCGTCTTTTTAAATTCAAAATTTCTTAATTGAAGTAACCGATTAATTTTTTTACTACTTGTATAAGATACAAATTCTATTTATGTGCTATGAAAATGACACTCGGGACGATTGCATTTTAGCACTAATAATAAATACCAATCTATATATTAATGAAAATACGAGATGGAGTATTTTATTAATATATCGAAATTATCAGCTTTATTAATAATTTTTCGCTCGCGTAACATTGTTATTAAATTATCATTACACTTCTATTTTTACGATAATGAAACGTCATGTAAGGATGATTATTTGTATTTTGAAGATAAATATTGAGATCAGTAATCATAATCAAAGATAATTATAGAAACTCCATCTCTGATTGAAATCGTAATTATATTCAGATTCATATACATAAATCTTCTATGATTGATGGGGGTTTATAAATCGTTTATAAATCTATAATTATTAAAATATTTAACAATTCATTGTCGTTTCTTCTTGAAATACTCTAATCTTGAAACACTCAACATCCTATGAAATACTCAAATATTTAGAGATCGCAGAATTCATGGAATTACGGTTCTCCATCAAAAGATAATTGATTATAAATAAATCTCGATCGAAAGTCGGCAGGTGAAAAATGCGCAAAGCCGAACTCTTCGTTATGAAACCGCGATTTACTGATGTGTCGTGTATACATCGACTTAACTGTAAAATCTTTCGAAGGGTGAGACACTTCATCTGATAGAGCCACGATTATTCGTCCGAAACCTGTCGACTGAAATCGCGCGCCAGAATTGACGTGGTGCCGGTCGAGAGCAGCAAGGTGCTAACGGTAGAAGAAATTCTTAATCGCCACGCAGTCATCTAACTCTCGGATGATCGATTCAAGAATTTCGGATTCCGCGCGGGTTTCTGAATACCAGAAAAATTCCGCTGCATCCTTGGTATCCGCAAGGATGCCACGCATCGAAGCCCAGAGGTAGACCACATATTCCCGATTATAGCATACGCGTTATGTACAACGTAGCTACGTTTTTAATTTTTCACACGTTTCAATTGGCACTTATCTGTCAGATGCGGAAGCAGTCACTGTACAAAAATTAGTACAGTTATATTGAGTTAAAGTACGTTAAAGATTTATCTGAAGATGTTTGATGATGTGTTAAATGCGTTTACAACGTATTAATCAATGATCTTTTATCTTAAATTCTTACTGCTTCAATTAGAAAAGTTACAATTATCTAAATCTCTCATTAAAATATATCTTGAATGATTCTGCATCTTAACACTTTTATCAGTTACATTTCAGTCGTTCGTATACATATTGTGGACCACGTAGTTTAAAAATAAATTTTAAATTCTCAAACCGCAAGAAAGAATTTCTATGTATTCTTCCCAGCAACGTATATCATCGAACCCGTCTCTCAAAAGTCTGCACTTTTCTACCCATGTAACTGTAAATTTCTGTTAAGAGGGCGAGGCACTTCTTCGGCTGGAGAAGATGATTCGCTTCGCCGGAAGAAATAAAAAATCCGGAAACTCAAACCGCGCTCGTAAACCCGAATGCGTTTCTGCTGCGGCGAAGCGCTGGAATTTCCTCGCGAATTCCAGCTCCACGGCGTGGCGTTCGGCGGTGCTTCGCTATGCATTGCACTGCATCATTGCGGCCATATTAGCAGAGAAGCCTGCGAGCACTGCAGGTGGATTGAAATCATTCGTCTCATGTTTCTTTTTCCGGACGACTTCCTTAGTGAATTTTTAAAAATAAACACAGTCGTAAGGAACATACATTCCTTGCACTCTAATTTAAATAAATTATGGTTAAAGAATAATTTTAAATTAAGATTCGAATTCTCTAAGATTTCACTCCAATTCACAATCGATTATCTCTTTTAAGTTAAATATTTTACTTTTATGATTCGTTAAAAGATACAATTAAAAATATAATGCAATCTTTAGTACCTCAATAATTACAGAAATTTTAATTACCAAAATTAAAATACAAAAAGTTACTCCATTTATCTTCTCGCGACGATGAAACTGACGAATAGCGACCCATACAATCCCATACGATTCCGCGCGAGATAGCTTGATGATCAAAGCTGCTTCCTGAAAGTCTGAATAAGGCGACTAGTCGACTCAATGTAATAATGAACACATAGTGGAATACTGGAGAGAGATAAAATGAAGTATGTCGCGATCGCTTCGTCAACGACATACGTTATTCCCAAGACGGTTGTTTCGTGGCAGTTTTTATGACAATGACAATGGCTTCCTCGAATCATGCTTTTTTCACTATTGCCCGATTAATCGATCGTAATTGACCAGTCAATTATATGAACGAAAGAAGAAAACTAGCCGAGCTATGAACGAGTCGTTCTTTCTATTTCCAAGTCGAAGTTAGTTACAGTTACTGCATTCAATTGATTGATAGCAGGATTAAACTACTTCAAGAGAAGTTCGTAATTATCTGATTTCATTGCAGATTTTCAAATGCATTATTCTTAGGCAGTAATATAAGACATTTTGAAATTTTACTGCAAAATATAATGATACTCTGCATCGAACTACTCCATACAAGTTTAAAGTATCCAACTTTTGGAAGATAAAAACATTTAATCTTTTTCGCGGAAAGAAAAAAAATTTCAACGGAAAGGACATTCGTCGTCCTAATGTATTTGTGAGTTCGCGCGCTATGACGGAGAATTATGTAAATTGCGCGGATTCTTCTTCTTCTGCACGCCACTCAAGTCTCGCGAAAACTAATTGCAACGCGCATCTGTCCGTGGTACTCAAAGATTGTTTCCCTTTGGCTTGTCAGCGACTTCTTCACCAAGGGTTGATCCATGCACGTCGCGAAACTTCCTACGCTCGCGAAACTCTTGTGAATACAAAATGAACTACCCACACGTGGCCTGTCAATCGCAATTTTGTCTTCATGCTTCACAAAGTGCTTTACACTAATGAGCAAATTTATCAGTAATGATGCGAAAAGCATTAACGAATATCTTCCTTCTCGACTGTAAATAAGTTCGAATGTTACGTTCTATTCAATATAAACCCTCAATTTCATATTATTAATAAACGTTAATAATTATAAATTAAATCATTTATTGTAGACTCTTCAGAACTGACTTTTTCAACTCTTAATTTGAATCTGTAATTGAATGTAAGAATTGCTGTAAACTGAAAAACTAATTATTATTTAACTGTTTCAGAAAAAATAGAATACTCTGCAAGGCGTGAAAATCAATAATTTAAATACAGCGTGATTTAATTAAAAACAATGAACTTTAATGATTATTTTACATTAGGCACATAATTGTATGAATTTTTATAAATTATACTCAAGAAACGATAAACTGTCGTTTGACAAATTCGATTTACCCGTTTCGATTTACCTGGATAGAATTAGTGCAGAGTCTCGAGAAAGATTTGCGCGTCGAATTGCGATCGCTAATTAGTCGGGTAATAGAGCAGAAACTCCCAAGTTACGACTTTACGAAGTGATCCCATGGAGATCGTCGGCCCGTTCCAGCTTCCAGGTCGCAAATTGTTCATGCACCACGGCATAATCCAATCAGATTATGCAAATTCACTGTGAGATTTTTCACGAGTGAACTAATTACCACGATATAGTGCTCGGCGTAATGCTTGAGCGCTATAATAGGATCCTCCGGGGTTGGAAAAGAGCCCAGTTCTAATCCTGATCGAGTCTCCGTTTTACGATTATGGCCAACTTCGTCTGTTTCTTCACGCTTGGAATACGCGCAAGTCGAACTCGCATAATTGAGCTTATGACAGCAGTCGACGAGCATGAGAGAAGGAAGATAACCTTTTATGGTTACTTTTAAATATAGTGTACTAGAAGTTCCATTCCGTCGTTTTTACTGCATGAATCTAGCTCGATTACCAAGTTTCTAACGAGATGCTGATACAAACGTCATTCTACGTTCTGCATTCTATTCGCGCGCAGGTGTGCAGCCATACGGTGCTATCTGTTATGTGGATAAGCAATGATGAGAAAGGATTTATGGCACGCCGTCACGTCAAGAGACACACAGAGAGAGAGAAAGAAATAATCTTCCTGCGTGGTCCATGAGACCACGTGGTTCCTGCCACGATAAAATACGCGTAGACTGAATTGAAATGCCGATTCGATATCATAGGCGTTCGATGAACGTCAGGAATAATCAGTGAAGTAATTGTCTGAGTGGAAGTGAGTTTTGCAAGGACGTGCGCCAACGAATTCGATAGACATTGTAATATTTAAACGTGAAAAAGATCACGGTAAACTTCCTGATACTCAATCGATAATCAAGAGACGTCTTGACTGTTACAACGTCATAAGATGATGCAGAAATGATTGGGAGCGATGATTCGTACATCGCGCACAGAATATCGCATGCGTACGTAATATTCATTAAAACGTAGCGTCTTTCTCGGCGGGAAGCCGATGATGGACTACCTACGAAGGCTACCTACGAAGAAGGGATAGGGACGCGGAAAATAGTAAGTATGCACCTTTCTCCATGCAGGGGAACAGGACAAAGTAGTAGAAAAGGGTAAAAAGTTAAAGAAACGAAGAAGGAAAGCAACATATCTTGCATTGTTGCAAAACGGCTGGCAAAACCTAGATTTATACAATACTCTCTAAGTCTGAATCAGTGAATAGTCACTAATTGTACTTGACACTGAATAATCAGTAAAGTTCAATTAAAAAAGGAAGAATGTTTGAGCATTGTATAATTAAAACACTGATATTTGCACATTAATTTGAATCTTCCAATATCATATTAATTGAATTTATGCACTAAAACAAGAGTTAGTTAAATTACATAATAAAAATTAGTTAGGTTAGAGATCTCACATTTCACTGCACTGAGAGAAAGGATTTTATTAATTTAGCAAGCCATCAGTACTTTTAACTAGTGATCGATAAATATGACAACAAATTTTGTTGTTTGGTGCTAGTCTATTATACCAATCAATTATTAGTAATAGAAGCAAACTACATGGAATCTAATTTATCTTTTGGATAGACTTTAAACTCGTTTACATAAAATTCGTAGATGATCGTGGAGTCTTAAGTCGTAGGAAACCGACTAAGCACAATCAAATATAGGGAGAATACTTGATTAAAATTGGTCAATTTCTTACGATTTGTGATTCTGCAATCATTTACGACTTATATATATATATATATATATATATATATATATATATATATATATGTAGTATTACGTACGTATTAACTTAATTTAAGTTTTATTTAGTTTAGTTAGTAAGTTAATTTAAGTTTTAGTTAATTAACGTAAACTAAAGTACGT
>NW_012130109.1:1085951-1091281 GCF_000143395.1 Atta cephalotes | reverse complement strand
AACTAACTAATAAGGTAAGGTAAGTAAGTTATAGTTAAAGTTAAGTTAGTACTTACTTTACTTACTTAGTTGTTAGTATGTACATACTATACTACTATATATATATATATATATATATATATATATATATATATATATATGAGCTAGCGATACTATTTATTATTTGTTATTGACGAATTAATTTGTAATCGTAACAAATCGATCGATTTTTTAACAAATATCCTATTTGTTTTCCCTTGATTTATTCTTAAAACAAAATCATTTTTCTCAGTGTGATTACCAGTGGCATACTTGGCACTGATTATCCACTGATTCAAATTTAGAGAGTAGAGTATCTCTTTTTTTTTATTCAGTTAAATCATCTTTGCGTGTAAAAATGTTTTAAATAAAAAAACATATAAATAATAAAAAATATTAAAGATACGGAAAAATGTAAAAGAATATATTTCTCTATGTACAATAGCAATTCGCAAAGATATTACACGTCAACTATATATGTATAGTACAGCAGTAATGTAAAGTAATATTTCGTTTACTGTGTTAGTGTGCGAAATAAGAACGGCTAGACTGCGCCGTTTCGTGCGTCTGCAAGTGATTCAGTCAGTGGAGATGGCGTATCGGGATCTCTCTCGAAGGAGAATCCTGTAAAAAAAAGCTCCACCGTAGGTGCTGTGACCTGGGTGTGGCGTACCGCTGCACGCCCGACGTGTGGAGACAGGGCCGGCTCTAAGTAAATGCGAGGCTGGCGAGCGCTTAGATCAGTACACTGCCAGCCTTTTTCTCACGGGTACCGTTTCCTTGTCATGATTAAGAAAGTACTGGAAGATAGCTTTATTTCATTAATTGCAATCATTCTTCATGCCTTTTGTCGAGGTTTTCAATAGCCAGAGAATATGTTTTACGAAGAGTACAGTTAAAAAAGGGTTTTAGAAAAAGAGAAAGCTATTAGTTTGCTGGGGGGGAAAATTGTTTATTCGGGGAAACGGTTAATATAGCGCCTGCACTGTATTCGCGTACGTGTCCGGGTTGTGTAGAAAACACATAACACCTCTGCAATGAGAAATACAGATAAGTTTTACGTAATCGAAACGTATCTCGCGCTCCATTTTCATCTCCCGGATGGGAATTAGCAACGAGAAAGCTTGATCGTTTGTTATTTCATTAAATTTCTCACTTGTTTATTTTATCACGTTCATTACTTTCACGATTAATAATGTATTATTGTAATTTAATGAGATATTTTTAAATAAAAATTGTCTTACAAGAATATAAAGATGCTTTGTCTACACATGTTTGTATACACTTATTGTATGTATGCGAATTCTTATTTCTCTTGAATAATCAAGGAATGCTATGAATATTACTCCTAGTATTTGAAGGGCTGCTCTCGTGATCGATGATACAATGATACAATGATGTCAGTAATATAATGTCAGTGATATAATACGCAATGAGAGAAAGATGTGAAGAGGATTATAGGAGTTTGTCGACGAGGATGATCGATGAGACAGGAAATTCAATACTCTCGTTCGTTCGTATGTAATGAAGATGTCGAAGGTGCATGTCAATTCTACGAACCAATTTCAGTACTGCAATTCGACATTCTAAAGTTGTTTACTATATTTATACTCTATAGATCCATTAAATTATGATTATCACAGATACAGTATAAATACAACATTAAAAAACAATTTTCTTCTATTTATCTGTGCCTCTCTTTGTTCTTTCCCTTCTTCCTTAGCTCCTTTTTCTTTTCTTCTGATATTTCAAAAAATGAGCTTGTGATTTCAAAGAATTTGATCGCTTACTGGAATCTTTTTTAAGGTATTTAAAACACTAGAATTCTCTCAGCAGCTCTTATATGCAGCATCGAATGTTCGAAGTGTAAAATGTGGATTAATATTCCGTGTTAATCGAGAACTGAGAAATCGGTTTAATTTTTATTTTCCACAAACACTCATCTGTCAATGGAAATCTTAATTCAGTATCATCATGCATCACTCTCATCTTTGATTTAAAGTCCTTTGATGTAGTCCTTGTGAATTCTATATGTTATAGAACGTCATGAACAGGTGTTCATATAAGCTATGTGTATTTCCGGAAGCTCTAAGAGAAGTGCGAAATGGATTCATCCATCTATCTTATGCGACGCGTTTAGACGAGAACTCTCGATTTTCTGATGGAATCGATAATCATGCATTGATCCATAATCACATACACTTACACCCTTTCCTGGTACACTGTGGCGCTACGTGTTTCGTCCGTAGACGGTTTTGCGGCTGATTTATCGCCTCGACTCCTTGGTAATTGTTTGGGGCGTGACGGACGAGTACAGGCCGTGTGTTACCGGCATTACGGCAATCTCCCACGCGTGAATGCCGGGGATTTATCGTTATATATATCTCTCAAGCTTTTTCGACGATTGCGCCGTCGTAGGATCCTATAACCGCATCAAGAATCCTGATGTCGAAATACAGTTCCCCATTAAATTAAAAATATCTCGTGAGTTTGTTCCTTGAAAGAAAAAAAGAATATGGTGATGCATCCAATACGCTAATTGTACTTTATTGTAAAAATGCATAGAATTTTGGAATGTTTAAGTTTGCCCAAAAATATACTTTTAATCAAGTATATTTATCTCTATTATCTGATATCACTTCGTTATTGGGAAAAAACAATGATTAGAATGTTATATGGCTACAAAATAATTGTAATATATTTAATTTTATCCTTTCTGATTGTATTTAGATATACATATTTCTTTCTCTTCATCATGGAAGAAATATAGCAAAAGCCATTGCGACATTACTGTTGCGACAGCGGCCTAGCGAAGTTGGTTACCATTAACCAGTTTATGCTAACAGAACGAAGGAAATCAGTTCACATAGCACGATGCTGAATTCATACAGATCGCGCTTTCAAGTATTCTTTATACCTTTACACATGATAGAAACGAGCGAAGCTGCATATTTACGAGTCTGTTGAACAAGTAAACTTTAACGCGAACGTCGGGTTTCCACGATGATGTTAACATTTCGATCCAGCGTCGTGCCAGTTCACACATAGAGAAGTGCCTAGAGTAAAGGGGCCATATCCCAGTTATGCGCTACAGATAACGCGATTGCGTGTTGCATCTATCCTATATATGGCGCGGCCTTTCCAACGGTTAAATTGCGAAGCATTTTAGAAAGAGAGTCAGGGATATCAATGCCACGCGTCCGCCATTCAGCAGCGCGTTGTGTGAATAGAAAGAAAATAAAGGACGAAGTTCATGGAAGAATTGACAAGATCATCCCCACATGATTTTGTATTCTATATAGGTATTTCATTTTTTTATATTATACAATAGCATACAATATTAATAGTTTTAATTATCTTAAAACTTATAAGAGATACAAGCTAGATTCCACAGATATTAAAACCAATAAAAGAGAGGAGAGAGAGAGAGAGAGAGAGAGAAAATAAAGAATCACGCTCGCCTTCACATGCAGAATTGCTGATCCTTTCATAATGAAGAGAGACGGGCGTGTCCTAACGCGATTTATGATGCCACGTTGGTTACATGACTTATATTATATCTCTGGCCTTCTCTTTCATAGAGCGATTCATCAGCAATCACAGATATGTAACACGTAATGCGATCAAAATAGTTACAAAGAGAAGTGTTTAATTCATTTTGTACTTATAATTTCTCTTTGGAGATTAATATAAATTAACTCTCATTATAAATTTTAATAAGAAAATATTCATAAGATTGATTACCATGGTACTGTCAGTTTTCTTTCAATTAGAACGTGTTTTAAGATCATTAAATACGTAATTAGGAAAATAAATGCCATTTTATTTGGCTTTATTAAAAAAAGAAGATATATAATAAATTTTGATAAAATCAGAAGTTAAAGATATATTAAACAAATTCTAAAAATTTTCAAAAAATTATAAAAAAATTACAGATTGTTTTACATTGCATTTGGAGTAGTAGAAAAAAATTTAGCAGCAATTTTTTACACGAATAAAAAATTATTTCAATAAACAGTAGAGATGTGCTCTAATAAAAATATTAAGCAACAATGAAAAAAATCTGAATTTTTAAAATTTAAGTATTATACTTTAAATATATATTCAAGATAAATTATAATACAATATATATTAGGTGTGGGAAAAAGTTCGTGGCGTTTTTCCCACCTAATATTATAATACAATATACAAAGTTTCATTGCGATACAGAAATTAATTGTTCTATAAATAAACAAAATTATTTTATCTATTTATTTATTCACAGAATAACTAAACAGACAATCATAATGAAACTTTGTATAAGTCAGCTTAAAGATATCTATTTAAACAAAAAATTGAGATCTTTTTAACATTGTAAAAAATAATATAATTTTTAACAAATAGATTAAATAAACTTATAAAAACGTGTTATTAAATAAAAATATAATTTTATTCACAACTTTCACACATATAGTTCATTTAAAGTGTCAACATTAAACACATTTTCAAATTTAATTTATTTTGCAGGGACTATATATCCTTGTAATAATATATCCTTGTAAAAAAATAATTTCTTTTCTTCATTCAAAAGAATAAAAAATTTATTAAAACTGCATATTATAACAATTTATTTAAGAGGAAATATTGTATACGAGGAAACTTTGTATCGTAAAAAATTTTTGCGTTCGCAAGAATGGGAAACGTGGACAATTTTCGCCGGAAATGTTGTAAACTTATTTTTACAGGTTACTACTAATATCCGGCGGCTGGACATATAGATACAATAATTGCACGGTATCAGCGGACGATGAAAGTTGAGAGCTCCGGCCAATGTTAACGGTCTTCCGACAATTGAGCAAACGGACAACCGATTTTTGCTCTCATCCAGGCAGCGAGCTCCGTTATTTGGAGCGACGCTATTATTGCGAGACTGAGGCTTGTACCAGGCCAGATTTCCGTTGTTTCGAAATAATACGTTATTAAGCGCTCAGTAACACACGTTGTATCCTGCATGCCAAAGATCGATAAATCATTCTCTTATGACAAGAAACATATTCCCTTTATGGTAAGTAGACTTGAGAAGAAACAAAGTAAAGATCCGTATAGAAGAAAATTATAAAATAAATATATTGACTAACAAAAAATAATAAAAATAACGACAGATTAAATTACATAGCTTACGAGCACAAGAACAAGTATTAATTAAAATGAATGGACCATACAAGATATAAGCAGAAATTTAGAAATCTCGATCTGGAGAAAAACTCTGGACTTTCCTTGCGGAATAACACATTTGCTTATATATATATATATATATATATATATATATANAG
>NW_012130109.1:1081042-1085931 GCF_000143395.1 Atta cephalotes | reverse complement strand
ATATATATATATATATATATATATATATATATATACAGAGGATATCGGTAGAAAAGAGACAGCGGTCGTATCGCCGTCACGTGACATTTCGAAATGCCGATTACCTCGGAATTAAAGGCGGCCATGCGAGATGCAGTGCACGTGCGAATGTAGTCTCGCTCCCAACAAATCGGCCGTGTGGAAGGAATATAACGAAGGAACAAACTTCAGATCTTAGGCAAGTGGAGCAAGCGTGTAACCGCGCCGCAAAACCCAAGATGCAAATGTATTCTCCGGTCTCCGATCTAGCGTTGCCGAGATATCCGAGTTGTTTCTCCTGAGAGAAGAAAAGTGAGAAATAGAGAAAGGGAAGAGTGAGCGAGAGAAGACGTGGGTGTGGCTGAGGATATCGATGACTGTACAAGCTGCACCGCGCGGCTTCTCCTGTACTTCGTAACCCCTATAGAAGGCCTGAGGCGTCGCCGTGCCACACTTATGTCGCGAATCCTCTCGCTTCATCCTAGACCATCATAACGGTCCGCATGCTGCATCCTTTATCCGCTAGTTGGCTGACTCGCTCACTCGTTGCAACTGGAATCTCGCTACTCCGCATTGTGGGCGTATGCGCGTCCGCGAGGGTCGCGGCTAATGAGCCGACTGATAATATATCGCATGACGTGTATCGAGCAAAACAGAAAATGACATGTAACAGGATACTTGCATTTTTCACATGGGAAACCTGACTGATAATTAATTTAATTTTTTTATACGATATAGCTCAGAATATTGATAAAGGTAAAATAGATAATACATAAACTCCCCGGCTAGAAATTTATCCAGGGATTTTAATAGGTCCTGATCAGAACCTGCTAAAATCCCTGGATAAATTTTTAGTCGGGTAGCATTACATTCCAAAAGAAGCAAAAAATATATATTTCAGAGATCCAGAAGGCATACTCTGAAAGACTTTATAATCTTTAGGAGATTGACTTGCATATGCTCCTTCTTATGAGTAACCCGTCCATCTCTGGCATGGCTGCGTACTAGAAACCGAGTCAATCATACTCAAACCTGACGAGGATTTTCTTATGTGTACTTTATGTACTTAGGTTAACCAAACCAGATCCTTATAACATACAACCTTTCAAAAATCAACCATACTCAAACTTGAGAACCTCGTTAGGTGTACCTTATTTAGGATTATCTTACGTCAACCAAACCGAGTTCTTATAACATATAAGGTTAATCTGACACAAATTCTAGTCGGGTCAATCATTAAAAATAAATGAAATGTTTCAATTAAGACTTGCTTTGACAAAAAATCTTTGTCTCAATATGATACAATTCTTCATGTATTTTATTGATACTCTTTTGATTTTCTTTCCATCTAATAATATAAAATTGTATACCATATTATATTGTAATATGACGCATAAGATAACATAATAGCATAAAATTTTAACATGTTCGAGAAGAAAAAAAATGCGATGAAGCACAATTGGAGCATAATTAACAGGTGCATACGCTAAATATGTGATATTATCTATGTTATTATCATCTCTCCGCTTGTTGCCAGCATTAAAATCAGCAATCGAATTCTAAAAGCTTTTTAAGAAAAAGAAACTAACGCCTATGAGATCATCTTTAATATTAGAAAGCTAATCGTACGCAAGGACCTCCCATTAAAACGGACCTGTCGGCGCTGTCAGTAACAAATCACCGGTTGACCAATTCTTTTGATATCTTTGACACAATGAATATCAACTGAGGGATCTTTAACAAACATCAGAATAGAAAGAGACATAGCTAGAGAAGGAACACCGTGATTCGACGACGCACGAATCATCGGAAGAACCAGACGGAAGATCCAAACGATGACGAATGAAAATTAGAGAAGCAAAGCACAGCCTTCTATAATCCAATTAGATCGGAATCTGGAGATTAATCAATGTACATACATGGTGTTCCACCTGGACTGCGCCAACACGTTCCAAATCGGTTGGGATATAAGTATTCGCTCGCTAACACGATTCCGAGCATGATTGGCTCCGATTGCCTGCGCGATCATATCAACAAACAGGAATCAACCCTTTCACAATGAGGACACCGTCGCGATACCGTTAGTCCACTCCTAGCGATATTGTTTTCTAATCAAATCGCTGAATCGCGATTCTGGCAATGATTCGATTGAGTTGGAAATGATATCTATAAGACGTTTATGGCGACATTACGTAAACGGCATGATCGAATCGATTTTGAGAAATAGTTAATGATGTTTATTGCGATGATGTTGATTTGCGTTGTTTTTTTTATTAAATAAAGATATAGCGGAATGATATAGTGACAATTAGACCGTTGAATTGGGCAAAAATGTCACGGTGCATAAAGCGAACAGCGCAAAACATAAATATCATGATAAAGGTTCTCATCCTCGTCTTTCTGTTTTTTCAATAACCTTGGACGTGACGAAATTCAGTGAGCATAAATAACTTCTGTGTTGCTATCGCTGTGATTTATGCTAAACGTTCTTTTTAGATTCCGCATTGTGGTAATCGATATCGCAAGAACCGTTATACGTACAGATATGGATTTGTTCTTATATGTAAAATTTTTCTCTAAGAAATGCGTTTGTTCCCCTTTATTGCTAAGTGTGTTACCATTATGTTAATAAATATAATATATTCATTACTTATATAAGAAAATATATCTAACTTGTAAATTCATACGATAAGTTGAGACCTAAAAAAACATTATAATATATATTTAAAATATTTTTTGAAATTATTGACAAAATCAATTCTATTAAATTAAATAATAAATATATTTTCATATATTGGTATAACACATATTTAATTTAATTTAATTATTTTCAATAATCACAAACTGTAACTATTTTTAAAGAAAACAAAAAATTTATTAATAAATAATTTGTGTGCAATTTGCAAAAAGTAACTTGATATAAACGACATTGAATGAGAGCTCTTATTATAACTTGGTCGTTTTCTTGACAGATTAAATTGTAACGGAAACCATAAAAATTGGAGATTGCACCTGCTCTGCGTGTACAGATATGTTCACTTGCTCCGACAATTTAATAAAATGAAAATGAAACTTTTATCGGACGTAACGGCCACGTCATTACACTGCCATTAGAAGACATGCAAGTATGTCACTCTGATAGCATCATTGCTATGCTCAAATTATGATTATCTCTCTCTCCTGGCTTGATCAACCCAGTATTATTAACTCTCAATTGCTACGGTTAAATTTGGGTGATATAACTACCATGATAGGGTCGGTTTGACCCTGATTGGTAAACGGCTTAAGAGTAATTTCTGCTAACAAGTAGAAAACCAACATTATGGTTTCTTTATTTGATTTCATAAAATATAAAAAAAAATCATTACATAAAATGTAAAATTATAAACCTTGTACAAGAATAATTTTTAACTATTTTCTTTTTCTTTTTACCTTATAACGATATCTTTAAATTTATATATAAGTTATTTATTTAATTGTTAAAATATAAAATATTAGTTGCCAACATCCTGCGTTGTACGCCGTTATGAAATTCGTTATATATAAGTATTCCGATAAAAATTATAATTTAAGCAAGATTAAAGAAGAGGATAGTTATAGTTCGTGATTGTAACAATTAGATGTTATGTCACTGTTAAATTCATAATGTAAAATTATACAATTTGAATTATTTTTAATCTATATTAAAGATTTTCACTATTTCTATACAGTATCGAATATATCATTAATTTGACTAAAACAATTTTACTCAAGAAAATATATTAAATTTAATTCAAATTTAGTTTATTATTTACTGCATATATAAATATGGATGATTTTAGTTTGAAATTAATCGCAGAAATAAATTGATTTACATTTTGACACATATGGAAGTTAAAAATAACAAAATGTTATTTAATTTAAGAGATTGAGATTGAGATTATCATTACTCTTTTGATATGTAACAGTGCAATATATAAAAATATATTTATTATTTAATTTAATAGAACTAATTTTATCATGAAACTTAATCAATTATTTTTATAAATAATATGCAATTAGTTAGTTTATCAGCATTTTTGATTTGCTATCGAATTATACGCTGAAGAGAGGATAGTATTGCGGTTACACCACAATCGTTTGCCGACTTGACAAAACGGAAATGATGCCTCTATCGGATGTAATGGGCGCATTGTGCGGCTGCCCTCGATGTGATGTTAACGACATACGCTACGTGAACGAACATTTCTAGTGTGCCAATTGGCAGGTAAGCGACTTACTGCCCCGTTGTAATTTAATTTCTCGAAAACCTCGGGAATAAATCTGTGAAAGAAACGCAGGCACGAAAGTTGCTTGACTGCTCACTAAAAAAGAAGTATTACGGCAACAACTATCTTTCGTACGCCTGACAAATAGCAAATTGGAAATATCTGACCTTGACTGGCTTATGGAGTGCTTCTGAAGTGTAAAATTTTCGTGAGACTTACCTGTAACAAAAAAAATATAATTAACATTGACGAAATACGCCTATATAAGCAAAGTTCTATTAGTTAAATATATATTAGTTTTATATATATATATATATACATATAAGTAACGATAAAAAAAATATTTCTGGTTTCACGTCATAAGACAGTTAACGATGAGATAAGAGAGTATGATAAGAATGATCCAATCGATTGTGTCGTTTAATGGATCACGATTTAAAAAATTAATATACAATATATAGAGATTTCCGTAAAGGAAAACTCTCGAGTGATTCTTATTACCAAGAGTTGACGACCACCGCAGATAAGTTGTAATGAAGCAAGTTTTCTTTGGGTCGACTCAAGATTATATCGATTTGGCGGAAGAGAGAGAGAGAGAGAGAGAGAGAGAGAGAGAGAGAGAGA
>NW_012130109.1:1077091-1078597 GCF_000143395.1 Atta cephalotes | reverse complement strand
AGAGAGAGAGAGAGAGAGAGAGAGAGAGAGAATACAATTACTGCTCATTCCCTTCAACTCTCTTTCAATATGGAGCGATTGAATCTTATTAGAAATTACTGACTACGACTGGCAATTCGTATTTTACATATTTATCACGATTCGCCAGCAAACCGATAAATTATTAGCTCTCCCGCAATTCGGATGAATCGCGATCGAAGTTAATAAAATTATATACGTGGTCGAGATTATCATACATAGATCCGACATGATTAAGTCCAGCTATAATATTAAATTACAGCAGAGCCTATTCTATTTACAGAACATAGAAACATCCGTTAAATTGATTTACGTGTAAAAGAATTTTAAAAAAATTGAATAACTGACTTAAAATGAGAAGATTTCTCATTCTTTAATAATTAAACATTCAATTTATTAATTTATAATTTTTTCAAAGTAATTCTCAAAGTAAATTATAAAATCATAGACGATGTTTACACAGCTCAATTTACATCGTAAGTCGAAGTTATAACATTAATGTTATGAAATTGTCAATCATAACTATTCCTTTGAAGAATGGAATGATTGTGATTAGCAAGTTTTCTAACATCAAAATGTAAACGAACCGTGTAAACGTAATCAGATATTATGGATAAATATTACGGTTGCAGTATTTGAATTTATTATATCTATAAAATAGTATCTATATGAAATTCTTGAACATTATCAAATAGTTAATCGAAACAGAGTGTTAATTTTATTTTGTAAATTTTAATTATGCAAAGTAGATATGCATTTATTATATATATCTCATTCAATAAAAATTAATATATGACAAATATGGTTATGAAAAGGTGAAAATCTCAAAATCTATTTTATTTTTAACAAAAAAAAACCAAGGTAATATTTTTATTTCTGATTCTTAATTTCTATCAAAAATTTTCTCAGTTTGAAATGTTGACAGCATTTTGTCATTTTATTTACAATATCAATTTCATAAACTGAAATGTATAGTCAAGTAGAGTGTTTATGAAGCGATCAAAGGCTGGTTTCGGGACTTCAAGATTCTTTCGCAGTTGATTTTTTGAGAGTTGACAAACCTATTCGCTTTTATTCTCGCGAGATGTTAATTAGCCGCGATCACGTTCGCAAATAAAATGAAGGATTCATCAAATAATTATCTTATCAAAAATTGATGCCGTAAAAATAATTAAAGTGAACACCAAGATGAGTTAGTCTTAAAATGCGATGTCACGATCGAGGGCTACAATGGATAAAAAAAAATTTTTTCGCATTCTACTTTCTTGGGAGATAATTTTGTAAGTTATTATATATAAAAATACTTTTAAATTAGAATATATTATTTTTTATTTGTATTACTAGAAAAAAATTTTTTTTCCAGTAAATTTTCGTTTTTGTAGAAAAATAAAATAGGAAATACGTTCTTATTATCCATTGTATAATTTAAAATGAGAGAGAGAGAGAGAGAGAGAGAGAGAGAGAGAGAGAGAGAGAGAGAGAGAGAGA
>NW_012130109.1:1072003-1076299 GCF_000143395.1 Atta cephalotes | reverse complement strand
GAGAGAGAGAGAGAGAGATAATCCATCATTGACGAGATATAACAAAATTCGCAATTAATGCAAATAATAGTTAATAATAATTATTATCCGTCAAACGATGGCTCTAGAGAGCAAACCTCGGAGATCGGAGGTATCGCGAGAAATTTAATTAAACGAATGCAAACGTCTGGCCCGAATACCGACGCGATCATGTGAATCAGAACTAGCCTGCTGATTGTGCGAGCAACGCAACTATGATGGATCTCGCGCTTCTATTTTCCATATCACGAGAAAATTTACTTTTTCATTAAATTAATTAGAAACATTCTTAAGCTTTGAAATAACAATTCACCTTTCACCAAAGAAGGCTTAAGTTTAATCTTGATAGATTTAGCACTATATATATTATTATAAATTGGGATAAGTTTCTGTATGTAATTTGCATTACTTATTATTAATAATGTTGTATAAATTGTATAAATAAAAAATTATATATAAAAATGTATTTTATACATATATATATATATATATATACATATATAAAAGTATATAAAATTAGATATGCAAAAAGATGAAAATTCGTAATTATAAAATATTCCTTGAAACGACAACATAAATGAGAAAGAGTATATTATGGATCGCCAGACGGGCAAACGAAAAATCGATACTTTTCAAATTTAATAAAGAAATCATGAAAGACAACAGCTGTGGATTTTTAAGCCAAGTTCGATGTGACCCGACAGACGTGCGGCAAGCTTTAATGCGAGATAATTCACTTGACGCGGTTCAGGTATGTAGGGTAGCGATGCCATTTTATGCTCCCGCAGCGGACTGCGTGGAGGGCAGCAGGAGATAGCGGTACCGTAGATCCAGTCCATGCCGGGTAACCACACCGGAGAGCCCATAGGAGAAGGCCGAAGGTCGCATTGAACATGAACACCACGCCCGGGAGAGCTGGCGACCTACCTTACCTTAATCGCTGCCGCCATGCCGATACACGCGTATCTCGGAGTTATCCAAGTCTTTCTCTCTCCCTTTCTCTCTATATTTCCTTCGTCACTCTTCCCCTCTTTTTCCCTCGATCAATCTCATCCCTTGCCATGGCGGTAAGATATCCCATCTCGTTTTCCGACCGCCGCAGCAACGATAATTAAGTTAACTGTCTTGAAATCGGATTCGCAGACGAGCGAGTTCCTGTGGACGTGAGGATACGGCACACCCGCTATATGCCGGATAAAGGCTCACGGAAGGAGTTTTTCGCAACGAGATCATTGGATACAACATCAGAGGCGAATATTGATTTTCCGAAGGTTGGTAATTCTCAATCCGGAAGAGGCAAGATTAAATAAGTTGAGAAAAAGGAAAAAAGAATATTCCCTTTTATTACCTTCTTATGCAATTTATGTAATTAATTTACAATTGATAGTTATTTTTCTTTTTTGACTCAAAGCTTGTTTTGTGAATTTTCTTTCCTGTCAGTTAATACAAATTAAGTTTTTTATTAATCCGTAAGCAAAGTGAAGTTGTCAATGTCATGCAAGCTTGAGATTATTAAGATATATTCAATTAATCTGGCACATGGAAAGAAATATAGCATGCTTTTCGTCAAAGTGACATATCTCCCTCTTGTATCCCGTTACAGTTATAAATAAAATTCGGTCTCTCTCTCTCTCTCTCTCTCGGAGAAAGTAAACCTGTTAGCATGTCAGGGGTTGCATACATTGAGATAGAGATTGGATTTGAATAATTATCTCTTACTTTTTCTTCGGTTCTTCCGACAGCGGTTATCGAATCGCTCATATTTCCGATACATTAATTACGGCACCGAACAAGAGGGATGCACGATGCAAATTGCTTCGCACTCCAAATATAGATTCTCGTCTCGCATTTGCTCATGATAGGTGTGAGAAGACCTGAAGGATTTGTCAGAGGAGAGTCGGATCGAGAGTCGGCAGCGAAAGAGAAGCAGAAAGTTGGATAAAAACTTAAGTTAAGGAGGCGCACGAGAAAAGCGTAAAGATGGCTTGGCCAAACATAAATTAGGGATAACGACCCGTCGCTGGACCGATATCTACCCATTAAGACCGTTAACCGACAGTCAGCATAATGGCGTTCCGTTCTATGGTGGATAATTACAGAGCGAGCGCACTTCCGCCGGTATCCCGTACACTCTTTCACGCATCTCTCTTCGTCTTCGAACCTCGAAATATCATTCTAAATTATAGCTCGTTTACGTAATTGCCATCTTTCATATACGCTGATGACCGAAACGTTGCTTACAATCAGTCAACAGTGTTGACGCATTTTCTTGATACAGTGGTAATTAATTAGTGATTATCACGTTACGATGCCACACATCACGTTCTAACTAAATGCAGGAAAAGATAATTTTCCTGCATAAATGCACGAAATTATTCAAACGAGAATGATCTTGAGTCTATTCTACAATTGCATAAGCATAGTTGTAAATGGGTTATAAGAATTGATCAATCACAGTGAAATATTCTCATATTCAATTGTGATTGGTCAATTCTTACAACTGCAAGCACTTACAATTACGCTTACGCAATTGTAGAATAGACTTTAAAGTCAAATTAAAGTAGTCCTAGTAAAAATCATCAATCTAGTAATTTTTTTAAAATCGAATAATACTTATTACCTATAAAATATTTGTTATCTAGAATTATGATTTTTTTATTATTTGTTGTCTATACGTTTTGTGTGAAATGTAGATATTTGATTATAGAATATATAATAATATAAATTATAAAAAAGCAGCGATATAATATTTTTATTACATATATACATTTGTGTAATTTAATATTGTAATTATTGTTATCGAACGTTAAATATCTTTTTATGATCTTTACTCACTCCAAAGAGTCTTTCGAAAAGAAAGCTTAAGTAATTAAATGGTTTATCAATGTTTGTCATAAGACAGATTGTACAATTTAATAATTTCTGATTGTCCCTTATGATAAAACAGAATATCTTTTTCAGAAAATACTGTATAATGTCCGTAGTCTTGGGAGATATTGCATTCTCCATTAAACTGATCAAAGACTACATTCTGCAGAAGTACTTTATTGCCTGGTGTATCTAGCCTATTAGACAACCGTTAGGCGTTTTCAGTGAGATTGAACCAACTATAGACACTCCACGGATTACGTTTTACAATCCTACGCCCACGACATCTTATACCATAACATTCATAGATATGTTAGTATAATAATTCCAACAACTTGCAACATTTCTTTTTGAATGATTCAGTGACCAAGTCCAACGTATAAAATGAATACACTTTCAATATTTCTCATAAAAACGCAGTTAGCTACTTTCGATGACGCTACAGTTCCAGCCGACAATGAATTTTGCGTGAGGTCGAAGCGCAGGTCATCGTCGATAATTAAACCATGACTGCGGGTCTCGATCGTAGCTCTGACGACTTACAAATCGCATCGGTGAGGAGGTTCTACTTATAACTCGTTAATCAGCGCCGATGACGATCGCCACGATGCGATATATGCGTCGGCGAGGTGTGAGCCAGTTGCATACTTTCAACACGTCCGTGGCACGAGGATGAAAGAAAGAAAAAGAGAGAGAAAGAAAGAGAAAGAGGAGTCACGTAGAACCTGAAGTGACCTGACCCGACCTCTAGGAAGGCGGCGCGACTCCGCCAAAACCAATCAAGTGTGGCTCGGAATGCCGTTTCGCTCCGAGGTCTTCGACTTCCATTCGCGGAATGAACTCGAAGACCCTTTCTCTCACTTCCCCGTCGCGTACTCGCCCGTTCTCTTCGCACCGCGCACGTTCGTTCGCTTGCATCGCTTTAGCAAGCGTTCGCTACGTATGCACCGGGCCCTATTCACACTCCATTTTCTCCCCACATGGACAATTTAGCCTTAATTGAGATTCTACCGAAGTGCGTCCTTGATGAGTTCATCTAGATCTCTCTAGATAGCTGCATGCTATCCACGCTGTTTCTACGATCGAATTACGTGCCTAGTCTAGACCGCAATTTTCTATGACAACTCATATGTTGATGCCCGGAAACATGTGCGAAGAAAGTCTTACAAGATTAAACTTATACGTAAAAATAAGTTATTAACACAACGTAAATACTATTCCCATCACTGACAATGATTCAGATAATGCTTAATATAGAAACGTCTCTTATGAGGGAATTGCGTGTAAGATCGTAGAGGCGGAAGAAGTTGGAAGTACGGAAAATTCGTTCCCGATGAGATCGTTCTCCAAGAGAGAGAGAGAGAGAGAGAGAGAGAGAGAGAGAGAGAGAGAGAGAGAGAGAGAGAGAGA
>NW_012130109.1:1064100-1070465 GCF_000143395.1 Atta cephalotes | reverse complement strand
GAGAGAGAGAGAGAGAGGCGATTAAATAATTGGTTCATTAAAACGATGGTTTACTTTACGATCTCGATTCTAAGAGCCACTTCTAAGAGCATCCCGAAGGAAGAATGGAGAACAGTACGGTGTCGCTGAGACTGAGGATACTAGATAACGAGGCCAGGGTCTGGAGCCACCAAGCGAATCGCGTATCTCGCCGTCAATTAGTCAGACACGTCGACCAAGAGTGATAAATCGACGCGGTTACATATCTGTCAGCCGAAACGACTGCAGTCGATCCACAGATCGGCTGCTTTTCACAAAACCATATGAATTTACTTTAAACAAAGGACACTGGCAGAAAAAAAAAGTAAAAACGAATAAGCATGTTGTTGGACGAAGCAGATGAAGTAAATACGAGATATCTTTTAATTTCATAAAAATTCAATTAGGTTTGCAAATGTCGGAATATCGAATCTTTTATCTAATGCTGGCAAACGATAGTACGTATTATTTTGTATGTATAATTTATTGTCCGACTTTAAGATTAAATATAATCTTAAAGTAACTAAAAGCAATTAGTTTGTACTACATGTAACCTTTCAGCTAAAAGAGCAACAAAAAATTTACAGTGAATAATTTTTTGTAAATTATTTTAACAGAATTTTAAAATTTAGTTAATTATGAAATTTTTAAAGAAGATAATATTCAATTAAAATTCTATTAACTAGAGAAAAAATCGATTTTAAATGGAGTAAAAATTATTACATAATCATCAATAGATTAATATAATAGTATAAATTATAGTATATCTACATTTTATGCAATATATTGATTATATTATATTACTATAGCGCTACAATAAAATTTTTCAATATCACTTTCCAGCGTTTTTTTTAACAATTCTTACGCAACACCGTGAATGAGTGCGTTCGACATATTAACATAATCGTCGCAAGGATCATTAATTCGACAGCGTTAATTAATCAGTCATTTACATAATGGAGGTTGCAATATATCGGCGATATAGTCAGAGTGTTACGTCCAGAACACCGTTGTGTGTCTGCTGTTCTGATAATCGAGAGAACACAAATGGCGAGGAAGAGGCGAGGTCAACATCGAATGCGCGAGCATCCCGAGTTATTATTATTACGTGGACCGTGATAATGATCAACTGATTACGTCGTGCGGGAGTGACCCGCGACCACTGATCCTGGCGCCCCGGGACGTCCCGGGACCGCTATTCGTTATAGGATTACAGGATAAGACCCTGAACTTTCGTGGAGGCGCGTGTGTGCGCATTACTACAAATCACTGTGATTTCCTTGACAATCGATGCATCGCTGTCGGTGCAGGGAAATTATCAGGAACCCTGTGTGTACATCCGCGACCCGGATCGCGATCAGGCGACCGACGAGCATGTTGCCTTTACGTAAAGTCGCCTTATAATGTAACGCTGCGACTTAACGTTAAGGAAGGAATGTAATTATACACGCGGAAGACGCTGTTTTCCCTCACATAATGTGGAGGAAACTCGTTGCGAAAGTAATGACGAAGTTTCTCCATATGCGGAATAAACGTGTTTAATGATTATTGTTGAGCATCACATAAAAGATAATATCTGTTGAAAGATGGCGAATCATCTTGACGACAGAAATGTAGGGATACAAAGGCATTGAACAAATAGATGTAATTATTGTTTAAAATCTATAGTTTTTATATAAATTTTTGACAATTTTATAATAAAGTTTTTAATTTTTTCATTGAAAAATTATCGATGTCCAATTTATTCAATAATTTTAATTAATCGATTTTATATAAATGCTTGATTACATTGTTTTCATCAAATTGGACGAGTAACAGTATTAATTCTTCTCTATAATCATTAACATATCAAATATATTCTCGAAAATAATATGTTCTGTTCAATTTTCTCCCAAAAAAAACTTGTCGATTAAGTAATTATTTTCTTTCTTCAATGATTCCCTTTAAATTTATACTCATTTTATGGAACATTCTCAGTTATACACCTCGAGGAAGAGAACCTCATCGAGAGTCTCTTTTCCTTCCTTCTCTATCTGTGTGCGACCCCCGGAGGGCATGATTTATGACAAATCCGGCTAATTACCATGAGGCCGGCCCGGATACACAAGGAGATATCACAGATATTGATTCAATTATCGAGATTAATGGCTGCGGGATTGTGACGACGGTGGAGACTCAATGATTTATCACGGGGCAAATGCGAGAAACGACCACCACCGTCAGGGTCGTCGTCAAGGAATATCCCGAGAATGGCACCAGTTGAGACCACGTATCGACGAGATATTCTGGACCAAGCTAAACGTGTCAACGGGCGAGGGTCTGATTTACTCTCGTTCAGGCTGAGAGTCGTGACTAATCTCCGCGATCGAGTAACCGTGAGACTCACGACGACACGGCGGCGCAATGCTACATCTTAAGAAGGCGATAGATAATCGAGATAAAAGATTCTCAGGTAGCGGCTGGTTGAGAATCGTCAATAAGAGCCATTCAACTCACTCAGAGTGTGCGTCGGCGAAAGTGAAAAAGATTCGCATCAAAGAAGTCGTCTTTCTGCGAAGATAAAGTTTTTGTAGCTGGTAGTGGATATAAGCGAAGTTCATAAGAGCGATATTAACCCTAGAATTATAAGTGCTTCACTCGAGATGAAAGCGGGTATCATAAAATCATACCGTAAGATCTCGTACTATCTTTTATTATGAGCTTTTAAAATGTCTGATTAACGATGGCAGCATGTATAAGATATGTATATCTATAAGCAATACATAAAATAAATATAAAATTTAATACTGCACTGCGCCTCATTTACAATATAAAATGACTTCGTCGTATTTTTATTCTCGTAGTTATATCTCACAAAACTATCCCCATTACAGTTTCAATGTATTTAAAATAGCATTTCTACTAAATGTAACAATCCCTACAGGTTTTCAGTTCCAGAACAAAGAATTTTTATTAATATAATGTACTCTTATTAATATAATGTACTCTTAAAATTAATTATTGAAAAATTACACGCGATGCACATGTAATATGGGATATTTTAAGACTATTTAAAAGAAAGAATATCGTTACAAAGAAAACGAATATGGTATTCGCATAAGAAAGTAAGAAGATAATTTCGCGGATAATTTCGAAACGATTGCCATACCAATTATGGCTCGCGAATTAATTGCTCTTTCATTTCTTGCTGTGAAAGAGGCGTACCTCGTTTCACGCGATAGGGGACAGTACTCGAGATCAAAGAAATGTGTGTGCGAAAAAACGAAGTAGTAGAGAGTTGGGAAATGAGACAGAAACGGGCTACCAAACGTAAAGAGTGAACCGCAGTAATTAAAGCAGCAGTAATGAGGATCTAGTTTTTTCTCGTACGTCATCTTGGCGGTAGCGTTTCTTCTTATTAGTGTACATCATTCTTTGCTGGTCGGAGTTAAATACTTTCTTTCATCCGAATTGCACGACGTTGTGCCTTATTAAATATTGTTTATAATCATGAGAATCGTGCATCATCCAAATTTACAATATTAGAATACACAGTCAAAAATATTAGTTTTAAATTCATAAAAGGCATATTTTTCTCCAAAATTAAATACAACCTTTTCAATCTATTCACTTTTACGAGTTTCTTTCTATAACAAAAAATCCTTCTAATGCATTGAATTTAAATTGTTATGGTATTATTGCTAGAACAAATTAGAACATTGTCTTTTTTATTTGCATCTTATTACTGATTTTTATTCGATCTTTTTTCAGACCGAATTTTCTTCTCGCAATGTATGATAAACGGACGCTATTCGCGGGATGATGTTAAGACAGAAATCAAATTGTCGTACGAGTGAAGTAAGGAATAAAATGGCGGGACTATTCGGGATCCAATTCAAATTTAACTCGTGATGATCAAAGCGGTTCAGACAACGTATAATAATCTACGATTTCGAAGGGAGCACCGTGCAAGAAAGAGCCCCATTGTCTTTGTAAAATTATCATGACACCCGCGGGGCGCACGATCGCTCGTCTACGAAACGAGCACCTTCGACTTTCGATCAACAGGAAAGATCGTTTCTTGGACCCGCAGAGCCACGACTATCGAACGATAATGAAGCAAACTTCATTTTTTTTTCAATATTTTGCATTGACTCAATTGCTCTGTCAAATTTTCTTATTAAACAAATAATTTTATAACATAACAATCATTAATTCATGAATTTAAACTTGCAACAAAAATACAATCTAGAATCTGTAAGTAATTATTAATTGTATATTATTTTTATAAAGTTAATGTCTGAACAGGAAGAAATCATTTAATTTATTCTTATTTACAATATCAACTTTTCCGTAAATTAATAGGTATAAAGATATTATATTATTAAAAAATTATATTACTTTAAATACGAAGTGCCATTACCGGTCTGAATGTTAAGATGTTGAACTATTATATATATTCATTTAAATGAATTAATTTTAGAAATTATAAAAAACTATAGTTGTATATTCTGATATTTTCGATGTACAATAGCTAAATACATCTTTACTCTTTTTGTATATTCACATGGCTGATGGAACGAGGAAGCACATGGCTGATGTGCACGCATTATTACGTTAACGCATAATCGAGGGTGATATTATTGTTCGAGGAATTCGGGATTTTCGACAGTTGGCAGTTTGCATACGTTTGTATGTATACTTGCCTTTTTTATGCAGTTGCATTTGGACAGCCAGTCGACTATCTGTGAGGACATTGGCCGATCATATGACAGCTGGAAGATGCGTTGCGTGCGAGTATACGACAGTGCAACAATGTGCATAATGGAAAAAAAAACGAACCTCGAACACTGTGGGGGACCGTATCCAGATTTTACTTTGTCGTATGTATGTGCTAACAAACATGTATACCGATATAATAGTTGTAACAGGTTTACCATGTTGAAATATAATTCATGTCATTCTGAAAATTTTCGGAATTTGTACACAGAGAAAATATATATTCATATATGTATTCTGAAATTAAACGTTTGAAAATTAGATTGCTCTTAAAATATATTTAATATAAAATTTCTTATCAAAATTACAGGGTATACAGTACCCTCCATAAATTTGGAAACACCCAACGTTTTACAGTAAATAATTATTTACAGTTATCTATAACGTACGTATGTATGCACTTTTATTTCGTCTTTTTTTTCAATTAAAGATTTAATAACATATTATTAAAATATGGAATTTTAATTAAAATATGATTCATACGATTCTTCGGGGCTATTTTACAATTTTTACGGAATCTGAAATCAACTTGCGACTCTCTCAAATAGTTTACCATTTTTATAGAAATCGTTAAACTACAATTAAATGTACCTGTGTATATACAACGAACAAGATGTTGCAAAATAAGTGACAATATATATATATATATAAAAACAATAGATCAAAGCGCGAAATTCAATCTTGAGCGCTTCGATGCTAAGAAATGATTGTCCAATATATAATATTTTCGGCATGTACAAGCTTATATGTGCTAGATAAATGTTTATCATCATTTAGACGTCTTACAAAGTATTTAAACCAAAAATATGTATAGATCGCTGTCATGTAATGACTTTCCTGTAAAACATAAAGTGTTCCTAAACTTATAGAGGGTACTGTATATTATACGTACTTTTTAACAAAATGAGAAAATTATAAAAAAATTACAATTTTTCTATATTGTATTTGAAATTAATATAAAAAGTTTGGCAGCGATTTAAAATCTAAATAAAAAAGTATTTTAATAAGAAATAAAAAATGTTTTTAAAAAAAATTAAGATATGATGAGAAATTTGTTATTTAAATTAAAATTGTGCTGTTAAAAATACATAAATATTGACTTTAAAATATATATAAATATTGAACTGTTTCATATGTATGTAACATTCATTTTTATATAATATGAAAACTATAAATTTTCAATTCCAGTCACTTTTTGCAAAGTATATACGCCGGCTGCATCCTTAAGTATCTTTTGTATTTAAAATAAGTCAAGGCGTTGTTAAGTAAGTTACGTTATAATCTGTATCTGTCAATCGCGACATTTTTAAAATTCTCATTATCCGTCATTGCTTTGTACCGCTATACATTTTGATTTACAAATGTCTATGAGATCTCAAGATATGAACGTGTTTTGCCAAATTGATTCATCATATATCGCGTGACAATAAACGCGACGATGCATCTCGCCCGGCATAGCTTGGATATAATTTTTTTATCTTTGGGCCTCGAGATCATCAGATATCGAGAACGATAACTTCTTGATCAGGGTACACGCGAGATATTTCGCGAGTTTGCCTGGTAACCCCCTCCCCTCCTCTCTCTCTCTC
>NW_012130109.1:1062557-1064080 GCF_000143395.1 Atta cephalotes | reverse complement strand
CCCGTACTCTCTCTCTCTCTCTCTCTCTCTCTCTCTCTCTCTCTCTCTCTCTCGCTCTCTTCTGCAGGGGCTTCCACGGCTAGTTTTCTCGGGGTCACAAGGGAGTAAATAAATTCAGCGAATAATTCCGTTGGGTAGAGCTTCCCTGGTGACCGGTATGGGCGTGTTAGCATCAGGGCTATTCAAGCGAGTCTGCGGTAGCCTCGGGACATCACGAGCAGAAAAGCACGCTCTTTCCTTTGCCTCTCCTTCTTGATTCGCCTCCTCTTTCTCTTTCTCCTCCTGCTTCCCACCGTATCTTACCACTCGCCTTCCTCTTCGTTTCAGTCAGATACGTTCTTCATACGTTTCTCATCTCGGTTCTAGAGACCTTTCTTACGCGAATCGGACTTCGTGCGAGATTCTAAAGCGATATTTCCGCGTCGATAAAACTTTACCTTTTAGTCCAATATTGCGAAAATTTCGTTGCAGATGTGGGAATAAAATTCTATTTGGATTAAAATTAGAATTTAGTCATGCAATTTTATCTCTATAAAACCAATATCTCTATTACCTCCTAATCGGCGATTTAAAGATTTAAGATAAAGTAATATTAGAAATGAATAATTACAAAAAAAGCTCGTACTTTTGAACTGAATAGAGAAAAACGTTATTAAATGTTAGAAAAAATAGATTGTACATATAATTTTTTTTCCTTATTGAATTATAAGATTTGTGTGCCGAACAGATACAGTATATACTGTATTCTAATCCTCCAATTTACAATATTTGATATTCGCGGTCTTTAACTTTAAGATAAATTTTGCAATATTGGATTTTGCACGAATCGCACGAATGTTCATCATGCAGAACGGTGTACCGCCTTAATGCCGTATTTATACGCGCGAGTCAGATCGTATCTTGACGATCACACTTCATTAACATGAATCTAGACTCTCATAGTTCTATAACCGTTGATCTGTGCCCGCAGATGACCTCAGATCGATGACGATCTATATTGAAGAAAAGACTTTAAGTTTCAAAACTATATGAACAATCTACTATTTAATTGAACAATTTTTATTGCGGATAGCGAAATCCATTCACGAGACCTTCGTGCATCATTACAACTTTTCGCAGTTGAAAGACAGTGATTAACAGACAAATATGTAAAATCCTATGAGAAATCATGAAATTCAAATATTTGAATAATATCTGAGATTTTATTTTTCTAAAATATCTAAAATCATATAAAGTCTTGATACACTAGCTTTTGAAGTTTAGAAGCAACAATAACTAAAGTAATTAATTAGCAAAACTAAGAAAAGAGAAGGTTTTGATAAAAAAAACGCAAAAGAAAACAAATGAGAAAGTCTTGAGACAGCGCAATTTTGTGTTAAGTGTTTTACTTTAAAAACAGTGCTGCTTTCTTCTTGTTGCATCAATTGATAAGTTAATATAATTAAGTTGGCCATATGTATTATTCCCCAACAATAATACAAAAGTGATATCATTTGTATATTCATATATGATATCCGTGTTTG
>NW_012130109.1:1055072-1062052 GCF_000143395.1 Atta cephalotes | reverse complement strand
CGTTGTGTGTGTGTGTGTGTGTGTGTGTGTGTGTGTGTGTGTGTGTGTGTGGGGGGGGGGGGGTGGATGATAAAGTCAAAGCGCGACCGACCTAAATTTTAAATCACTTTTTGATCGATGCTACAGCTTTCAAGTGTAGCTAGCCAACTAACCCAAGAGTTGTTTAATCGAGAGATACTGAAGGTTAAATGTAATTGGAGAAAGTATCAGGTATGTTCAACATGGCAACAGCTAGCCATATCAAATATTCATTTTAGCGTTAATATGTATTGATTTCGTTTAAATTAATTTCTACATCGCATCGGTCGTATTTAATCATCATATGTAATATTTTATATTATAACAATAAATAAATATTATATTATAATAATAATAAATATTATATTATAATAATTATTATTATGTACAATATTATTATATATATTATATATATTATATAAATTGCGCTATTAAGACTGTAAACAAATTTGTTTTAAATTATATTATACTTTAATTTATCACAGACCATAAACATCTTCTTAGCTATAAATTATTATTAATATAAATTAATAATAATTCATCTTAGTTTATAACTTTTATCGTGTCAGATTTATCCTATTTTCTCCATATACATTTTAAAACGATTCTGGTACATTTCTCTTCGTAAATTGAAGTTTTTAAAATAAGTTTTTGCGCTTAAATAAATGAGCAAGAACAAAATAGGCTGATAATACCATAATTCATCGGGCACCGCAGAGACTTAGATTAGTTCTCGCGTGGAAGTGAGACCCAGAAACATAAAGCCGGTTCTACGCAAGTTTGTGAAGCGTTGATTTCAAAATGCCAGCTTCAGATTGGCTGTCGCAACAAACTTGCGATCAGCTTGCAACTAATGTAAAACCGGCTTAAGGTAGATAAAGATTTTAATGCAATTATACGCCGACAAAAGTACCCCCCTCCCTTACTCTCTTTACCTCCAATCCCTGTGTTTCAGGCGGCATCATCTTTTTTTTAACAGGTCACGTACCTCCCTTATTGCGGCACGTCCGAAGGAACCGGTGCATAGGTGACTGCTCGATTATATACCGGTTTACCCGACTCCGGAAGGGAGACAAGGAGATCTTCGCTTTCCCGCATATTATCGCGCCGACGTCTCCCGCGATTATCATTCTTATTCGCGGTGAAGGTCAATTTCTCTCGCCGAGTACGCAGCGCTGTATGACGATAAGATGTATGAAGATAACTATAATAATAATATAATGGATCTCATAATATATAAGTATATATATGCATGTCCATTTGCTATGTGAATTATTGCATAAACCGATAATAAAGATGAATGCGAGAAAATTACCCCATTTTCTATTAACTTTTTTCTTGACTGGATCTATTTTGTTACACTGTTACTAATTAAAAAAAAATAGAATCACACAATATTTCTAATATACCTTGTGAAAAATATCCTGCTAATTTATAATATTCCTGCATGACAAGGGTTTTGATGATTGTTGCATAGTTTGCTGCTAACAACCGATGTTCTAGAATCTAGAAGACACCACGATAATATACTGAAATCATGCACTTTGTTTTTCGAAGAAATCATTCGGACTTGGATGTACACTGAAAACGCGTAACACGAGGAGCGAAACAGGAGACAAGAACGACGCCAAGAAGGAGAAAACGGATGAACTCGGGTATCATAATACGATTACTACATTAACGAAGGATTCGGGAACGATGGCCACCGGAGATGAAACCGGATATTTCATAATGTTTTCCTGGAAAAAGATAGTCTCCGAATTCTCCTTGAACTGTCGGATTCTCACGACGATATTATGGTACAATACATTATAGTTTTATGACATTTTTATATCACATCCGAATGCATCACATTTATCACATTCTCAAAAAAAAAAACTCAGGAAATTATCATTACATAAAGTTTACAGAATAAACGGTCTGTGCAAGTAATTGTGATGTAATCCATTGTACGTCGCAAAAATCAAATAGATTTATTATTTGACAAGTCACTGAATTGTAAATAAATATCTGCTGTTATTGAGGAAGCAAATAAAACAATAAGTATAAGTAATTCGCAATTAATTTCAATGTGTGATTTCGCTTGAAGCATTGAAATTAATATTTGTACGTCGTCCATTTTTAATTTAAACGGATTTTTTAATTTAAACAATGCGGCACTTTGCTAAATCACTTTACGAAGTATAGTGTCTGGCAATGTGTATAACTCATTAAGACACATCTCCGAATCCAAATTCATTTTTCTTCGGTGTTCACGCATTGAGATTTATTGAATCTCTCTTTCGCAAAAGAATAGTGTTAACGAAAGGTATATATTTTTTGGAGTTAATAAAATAATATTCATTTGAGAGAGGGTTATATCGATTATTCCAATTTCTATGCAGCAATAACGTAATAAGTCAATTCAATTCACTCGATGTATAAGCATAAGATGCTATCAATGATCAGGTATATATTCTTTATACATGTGGTAGCTCATTAAAAGTCCGTTCTCGCGGACTGTGACGAGAAGATAGGGAGGGACAGAGAATTGCTGCCGACTTATTCGTTATCTATCGTGTTTTGTTCATGTCAGAATGAACTTACGTGTCGTCAACGTGTGTCGTCGAGAAGGCGTTAAGTTAATGGGTCCACTCTGGCAGCTGCAGACGGAGGAACGATTGGCCTCAGATAGATATGAGGTACGAGAATCGATCCTGGCTTTGAAAGCCGAGAACGAGTTCTCTTAGTTGTTTTCGTAGTCACGTCAGCTCGAATATTTTCGCAGCGAATATCTAAGTCACAAAATTGACTTCGAAGATGCTCAGTAGCGATTCAGAGATGTGTCTTGATTTCAGACACGCTGCCAGACATTTCGTTAGCAAAATGTCGAATGGGAAACGTTTAACTTAAAAAAATCATGATTTTTTTTCGGGATTTCTGCATGATGTGATTTGTGACAAACAAAAAAAAGATTAATAACCTCGAGTTCCAAAGAATAATTATAATCAAAGATTTAATAAAAAAAGATTTATAAAAAAAATCCGACAGAATTTAGTGTTTCATCAAGATCAAGAAATTTAAGAAATCTTGTTTTGGTTTTATCTGAATTAAAACAAGATCAAAACAAGAAATTGGAAATTGATTTCAAGACAAGGCAAGAAATTGTTATCAAGACCAAGATTCTTGAAATTTTTTGAATTTTCGTGACAGTTTTTATTTTTAATACTTTATTATTTAATATTTTATTATTTTATTTCTGATTTGAAAAGTTTTGAATAAGTTAAGTTTCAACATTTTCATTAAATAGCAAAATAGCATATAAGCAGAGTGTAAATCGATTAATGAAAAAGTGAAGTCCCTGATCTAATCAAATTAAATTATACTCATCGACATCCTTGTTGTATTATTAACATATATTAACTTTTACATTTATGTAAAGAAATATATATAAAATCAATATTGCGATATTACTGGAAAAAATATATTATGTATAAACATTTGCAACTTCTACTAATAGTATCAATTAAATCAGGAATGATTAAAATAGAAAATATATAGTAATAATAATAATAATAATTATTATTATTATTATATCTAATAATCTCAGGAATCTAGTAATCTGAAATAATGAATTACATTTGGCAGTAACCTCATGATATTAAAAATGATAATTTGAGAAATATTTTAAATCTTTATTAATAGATTTATGCATAATAGACATTATAGACACACTTTTAAATCATGAATTTAAACACAGTAAACTACGAGACGATTCGACATTTAATTTGCATCTATGTTTTCTTACTATCTCTTACACAACGTAGTCAAAGAGCCACAAGAGCCCTGCTTAAAAAAATCAAGAAATTTCAAGAAATTCAAGATTCTTGGATTCAAGACAAGAAATACAATGTCAAGAAAAACAAAATTTCTTATTCTGAAAATCAAGATAAAACAAGAAATGCTCTTTAAGACAAGAAATCTTATCTTGATGAAACACTAGACAAAATTTCTGGTTTTATAAATTAAAGATGTGACAATCGTCGATTGCATAATTCAATTTGCGATATAATTTACGATCTTAGTTAAATCGTTTTGTTTAATCGTTTGAGTTTAAATGCCATTACCAATATAAATCATATATTCATGATATGACGTCGAAAATGAATATTTGATGTTTTATTTTAATTAAATTAATAATTTTTTTCCTCCTATAAATCAATTTAATTTTTCTAAGTGCGTATGAGTAAAAAATATTCATCTCGGATTAAAGTTTCACTTTAAAATCTAGTTTACTATTTTTACGATCTTAGTAAAAAAAAACTTGAATAATGTAGATAATTTAAAAAATTTCGACCTTTTCATCAAACCGGAAAACAATTTTCAACAATCCGATGGCTGAGCGGATTGCTTCGATTTTCGCATCTACGACTCATGGTTACAAACCGGTCATTCATCGCGAGATTATGGCTTGAAGAAAGCGTAATTGAAGGTGCTAATTCCTGAGCCGCGCGCCCGTAGCCACAATAGCTTGAATTACACGAGGGAACGCTCGATAAGCGTCTGATGGAAGACGATGGTAGCGGCAGCCAGGGAATCCGGGAAAGAAGGAGAGGACTTACGCTGACGTAACGTAACGCACAGAGTTGCAAGTGCGTGCGAGCAACAGGTGTGCAGGATAATAGCTAATGCGGCGAGGAGGAATGAGCTTCCGGTGCATCCTCCGTGGCCATTGAAACGGGGATGCAATTAAGTGTCTTTGAGAGGCCTTTAAATCAATGCAACGAGTCCTCCTCGCAATCCGCCTGCCCACGGAAACAGCTGCGAATACTATTTCCTCCTCTCTTTCTTAATCCTTTCTTCTCTCGTGCTCCTCTCTTCCCCTATACATTTATACAAAACACAATTGTTAATACTGCCCTGTAATCTTTCTATGATGCATTACGCAATCGCGTCCCCTCTTCAGAATTTTTATCTTCATTCTTACCGCATGACGATTACTGATGAATGCAATCGTTTGAATTTAAATGCCATTACCAATATAAATCATATATTCATGATAGTGTGACGTCGAAAATGAATTACATATTTGATGTTTTATTTTAATTAAATTAATTTTTTTCCTCCTATAAATCAATTTAATTTTTCTAAGTGCGTTACGAGTAAAAAATATTCATCTCGGATTAAAGCTTCACTTTAAAATCTAGTTTACTATTTTTACGGGGAGATGTATAAAAATAATAAATAACCTTGCTATTTTATAATGCGTCAAATCGTCAAAGTAGAATATAGTGAATCGGAATCCTGTTGTCTGTTTCGACGGTCTATTTATATCGGGATACCTAGAAGAGATAAAACAGGAATGTCACCAGGTTCATATGTCGATTCTGGCTCTGTTCGCTTGCAGTTTCTCGAAAGCTATTCTCGTTATACTGAAGGTAGCATCGTAATATTACCTTAGACTAAGAATTTTATATGAATAAGTATGTATATTAATTTTTGATGTATCTTTCTTTGCATATATCTACATTTCAAGAGCAGTGTAAATTGTCCAATTTGAAATTGAATAAAACCAAAGAAAAAAGCGGCTACGAGCTAAAAATTATTATATAAAATAAACCGTCGAAATGTAGAAGTTGAACAAAAATAAAAGAAACAAATATATCGTTAAGTAAAAATTTAATCTAATATGCTAGCGATAAACAAACGTTTCGCTTGGATCGTTTTCAGTATTAAAAACATACATATTTATTATAGTCAAAACAAAACATAATCAATTTTCTATTCGTTCTCTAAAATAGACGCTGGTAACATGAAAAATGAATATCATAATGTTCACAATTATAATATATATCGGAAAAAGAAATATACACATAATAATAATAGCTACTTGCAGTCAATCATTGAAATGCTTATACTGTCAATAGTAATAAATTGATAAGATTTAATATCCTTAGATTTGAAATAAAAACAGAGAATGAAATGAATCCGATTCTGTAGATGAAATATAACTGAATTGTGTCAGCGCAAGATTATTATTACAATAAAAAAACCAACAAGGAAAAATTGTTAAGAATAGCGTACAGAATATTGAAATTGAATATTATAATAATGTGAAAATATGTAATGTAAGTACGTTCTAGAATTTGAGATTATTAAAATTATTTTAAAATTTATTTAAAAACTACACTTTCTCATATATTAATTTTATCGAGATGCAGATAAAAATCTACAGATAAAGCGGAAGCAACTGTGGAAATGCCGTGTTCTCTTCGACCAAAAGGATACTCGATCGAGAGGTCGAAGCATCGGGGCACAAGATTATCGACCACGAAATCTTGCATAGGCAAAAGTCGTGAACCATTAAAGTTGTCGACTTAAAGGCGATTTTATGGCGTCCATAAACTATTACAATCTTGTGATAGCGCTAGCATTATGCAAGAATCAGAATCAGGATGTGTTTGGAACAGCAGGTGCCCTCTAACAAAATAAGCTTCTGGTTTTTATTTTCTTTCGGAAATTTCTCTTCTAAAAAATAACCTGACATTCTGTTTTATAGTTTCGATAAATCTACCGTTCAGTTTCATGTTTACTCAAAGACATAAGATAACAACGTAGGTAGAAAGAACTTTTGCCGAATGAGTTATCTTGACTTCACAACACGATTTTCGCTTTATAATAAATTTTCATAATAAATTATTAAGTTATATATTTCGACGTAACTTTTTTATTAAATTTAATATTTTTAATACACAAATTAAAGAATTATAAAAAAATGATATTCAAAATCAGGAATCAGAAAGGAAGTTATATAATTTCAAATCGCAGTTAAGACATTTTATACGCTTCTTCAGTTTTCAAAAATAGATTTCGTTAATTTAATATGATCGTATTATATGTGTGTGTGTGTGTGTGTGTGTGTGTGTGTGTGTGTGTGTGTGTGTGTGTGTGTGTGTGTGTGTGTGTGTGTGTGTGTGTGTGTG
>NW_012130109.1:1028611-1055052 GCF_000143395.1 Atta cephalotes | reverse complement strand
AGTATATATATATATATATATATATATATATATATATATATATATACACACACAGGATGAGTCACTTAAGACCAGCCATAGTTTTAGAAATAGGAAAAAATGTTTCCAATTAAAGTAAAATATCTCGTAACTATTGTTTTTTTGATATCTCTACCTTAATACTTTTATATGCAGAATAATTAGAATCATATTACATAAAAAACATTATACAATTCCATTAAAAAAATGAAAGTGACCTTCATATCTTTTTCACCCCTCCAGTTAGAAGAAAATGACCAAAATACGTTCCCCTTGAAACCGTTCCACTTTCTGAAACAATTTTTCTTATCTCCAAAATTGTGGGTGTAACTCGGGTGCTGAATTTTGGACTGGTTTTAAGTGATTCACCCTGTATCTTCACCCATATCATCGTTATTGCCATTTTTTAACAACACCAATTTGAAGGAGACATGAACAAACACCGAATTACGTATTCAAAAAAAATTCTCTTACTTTTTAAAACTTTTAGAGTGAATCTCACTCTTAAAGATTGAAAAGATTGCTTTCTTTCAAGATTGACTCAATTTTCACTCTTTAGAGTGAGATTCCACTCCAAAGAATTTAGATAACGTGTATAAATTTTCTCACAAATCTATAAAAAAAAATATGTCTTTTAATTGTTTTAGCACAATATCCGAATATAAAATCTATAGACAATTGATTCCTGACGGAAAATATGCGGATTTATGTTTCCAGGAAATAGCACTTAGAAGAGGAGGCGATACGGTAAAGCGTCGCTGCAGGTGTCAGCTTTTTTGCGGACTCGCAAGAGAAACCGGTAGGCATCAATTTTTTGCCAGCAAGCGGGATTATCGAAATAATGCGAAATCGATTCTCGCATGCTTGCGGGATATGAGCGCATGTGATTGCAAGTATAAGAACAGCGAAGGGATGAGAGCGAGCGTCTGCACGCGAATGGCCATTTTAATTCTACTGTGTGAGCGTTTCTTTATGATATCTAGCGAACACGAGAAGCTATCGTGTGTAACGTCTTTATCGAAATTTTTTTCTGTTCAATTAAAAAAAAAACTTAGAAAAAATATAAGAAAGAATATTTTTTCTCAAATTTTCTTTGCATCAAATATTTTTAATTTTACGTTGAAATGGATGGCGTATAAGCATATAACATTATTAACTAATTTATATATTTATTACATGTATCTGAATATGAATCACAAAATAAAATTGCTCTAATATTAACTACATTTGTTTTTAAGTAAAAAAGGATAAAAATAATAAACTTAATACTGTTTATAGAATTAAGACGAAATTAGATAGTATCTATAAAATTTTACTATGAATCTTAAACAATTAATTAATCATAATATGTTTGTTTTAGTATATAATTAATTTTAAAACTTGACAATTGTTGTTAAACAATTTCTGTTAAAATATACATATAAAAAAATAGAAGATTTCGAAATTGTTTTAGAGTGTATCTATAATGCTGAAGTGAGTTAATTGTATTGTAAGTGCAAAATAAAATCGAAAGTGGGGTAGTAACATTGAAACAAGAAAATACTGTGAAAAATTCTCGATTATATTTCGCATAACGCACGTTAAGAGCCATCAAGGACAAGCGCAGAATATGAAATTACCCGGCTATTCGGTATTTTCCATGGTAATAACAATTATCCCTGGCGCAATTTCCTGCCAACGTCTCCGCCAGTTGCGATAATAAAACAACCACGATAAATAAGAGCAGTTAGCAATAACAAGGGACGTGAAACAGTTCATGTCACGCACGCAGATTGTGCGTGCAATCTGTCGAATCTGGAGTTACAATCTATGCTAGTCAATTTTTAACTTAAACTTACAGTTTCTATGCGAAGTCTGAAACATGTAGGCAGAAACATCGATCTTTTATGGCTAAATGACCATTGAGACTTACCTAAAACAAAAGAAATACATATACATTAAAATAGGCAAAAAAAGGTTAAATATTATTTATTTAAAATCGAAATTATTGAAATTTAATAATAACAATAATTCAAAAACATTTCTTTTTCATAGGATTAAGTATGATTTTAATATTGCCATAAATTTTCAGAACATGGAAAAATATATGCCGACTTTCGCTTTCGATGTCTTCTTTAAAACGCACACTGTTGTATAAAAGTCGTTATTATTCAGAGTAACAATTAAATCAAAGAAACACAAGTTTGTGGTCGATTAGGAAATCCTTTTAATTATGTTAAAGAAGAAAATAAAAGAAAATAATGTTATTGTGCTGCAAAGAAATGAAAGCACTACCTTAATTGGATGCAAAAATAAGAGGAAACTGTAAAGAATTCTTTGTCTTATAATCCTCGGCACATTTTTTTCATATTACATTTTTTTAATTAGCTCTCTATGTATCTCTATGTATCTCTTAATTAAATGCAATTTTAGATCTTGTTTAATTATATTTAATGTAAATTAAGTTTACGAGTAATAACCAATAAATTAAAATATAAGCAGTTTTAAAGTTCTGACAATATATATAAATTTCTCGTTATAAGAAATCAATCATTTTAATCATTTAACTTTAATATTAGTTTGTTGGTGTTCGCACTAAGAGCAAAGCGATGTTAATGATTAAAATAATAAATAAACATGATTGTAAATCTAACTTATTCAAGAAAAGAAGAAATATTCTCTTTCTTGCATACATAAATACTCATTTTTTCAATCATTTATGCATTTACTATAAAATCACTATAAAAGAAAAATATAACAGAGGAGGCGCGACCGATTCTGGAAGATGCTCAGCAAAAAATTCGACTTCACGATTTTCAACAATTGAATTGAATCAATGAACGTTAATGAACCTAGGCTCGAACTTGATGAAACGCATTATTTCTTTTTCTCTCATTCTGATTCATCAAACGTTGCGCTATATACTCGAGTACAGCTTCGCTTCGTTATAGCGCTGCATCGCGGTCTCGTCTATCAATTGCGGAGCCAGCATCCTAAAGTGGGATCTAGTTATGCTGACCGAATACCCTTCAACCATGATTGCTCAAAGATTAAACTGTTCTTCAGAATGATTTATGAATATCATAATGAGTATTATAATGAGTATCATAAATAATTAAAATTAACTATGAACTGTAGACAATTATGTGTATTAATAATAAATTTATTCTACTAACTGTATGTATTGCATAATAATTAATAATACGTATAATCTAATTAATTTCTTTTTACGTTTTTAGAAGCCATAAAATATTCCAAGTTGCAGAAGAAAAATTTATTATGAAATGGGAATCTTTTTTATTTATTAAATCCTCTTATTTTTACATTTATATATTCATTAAGACTTTTCTATTAAAAAAAAACAAATTATTATAGTGCAAAGAAAATTAAAATAGATTGATATCAAAAGTTCAATCCCAAATTTATTCAGAAGAAAATCATCCTCGCTCTTCTGTAAAAAGAGACATGTTAAAAGGAGGCACTTATGCGTGCATGTGACGAATCTCATGTATTATTAACGTTCCACTGTACATTAGCGAATTCGTACAGAAACGTGTTCGATTTTAGAGCCGTTGCCTTCGGCCTAAAAGTTCCACGAAATTCTCCTTGGAACAACGTCCTTTTTTGGCAGCAACTTCTTATTTACGCGAATGAGTCGCATTTAAACGACCTCAGGGCAACATTCCCGATCGCGCCAGAATCTTCTTTGTTCCAATAAGCTGATCGCGAAGAAAAAAGAAAATGTATTAAATGTATTAAAGCATGAGATGCACTTGGCGCACGCGAATATAAATGTTTATAAATAGAATAAGCCTATAGGATGTTCAATTATAAACATCATTGATATTTAAATAAAAAGTAAATCAATGCTCAGTAAAATAAATTAAAATAATCCGTTAAAGGGCTCAGAGCAAAAGCAAGATGTACTTCGTTATTGTTGTAATTATTGATATTATCTTTTTATTTATAGAATTGAAATTTTTTTATGACAAAAATTTCAATGATTTTTGTTTAAAGAAAGTCAAACTTTCCGTAAAATTAAATTGTATTTTTGACTGGTCATAATTAAAAATATAGAAATTATATAAATATATTATAAATCTATTTGATCTACTTATAAATATTAGAAGTTATATCGGCTGTATAATTTAATATAATAATATATATATATATATATATATATATATATATTTGGTGTACAACTTTGTTTCCGCCGTTTTTTCCGAAATTCGAGGCTTTATTGTAAAAAACTGGTTATACATTTATGATTCAAAGTATTGTCCATCACTGGCCACTATTTTCTCCCATCTTTCGGGTAGCGTACGAATCTCGCGTCGAAAAAACTGGTCATCTTTTGAGGCTATCCACGAATCGATCCAATTTTTTACTTCTTCATAAGACCGGAAGTGCTGGTCAGCCAGGCCGTGTGCCATTGATCGAAACAAGTGATAGTCAGAGGGAGCAACGTCTGGAGAATACGGCGAGTAGGGTAGGATTTCCCATTTCAACGTTTCCAAGTATGTCTTGACCACTTTCGCAACATGGAGTCAAGCATTGTCATGCTGCAAAATCACTTTATCGTGTCTCTCGTTGTATTGCGGCCGTTTGTCTTTCAATGCTCGGCTCAAACACATCAATTGCGTTCGATACCGATCGCCTGTGATTGTTTCAGTCGGTTTTAACAGTTCACACATAATACACTACGCCGAGCTGGTCCCACCAAATACAGAGCCTTGGACGTCAAAATCACCGTTCTTGAAGCGTTGAAACCACTCACGACATGTTCTTTCACTAATAGCCTCACCATAAGTATTTGAGAGCATTCGATGACCCTCAGCCGCAGATTTCTTCATATTGAAGCAAAAAATTAAAACCTCCCGCAAATGACGAGAATTTGGCTCGTAAACTGACATTTTCAATCGAGAATAACTTTATGATGCAGACACAAATCAATTAATGTTTCTATGGGGTTATGTTGACAGATGCCCAAGTTTATTGTATGACGTCTATGATCTATTTATTTCGACCACCACTTACCGCTAAAGCCATCTATAGGAAAATGGCGGAAGCAAAGTTGTACACCTAATCTATATATAGATTTAAATATTGATAGAATAGAAATTATTTCGAATTTTCAAAAGTGTTTATCAAAGATAATTTGTGTACCACTGAAAATGAAAGAAATCGTTGTATCGCATATATGGTAGCACACATTTGTAATCGAAATACATAGTGAGAGAAGGAGAGAAATTTTTTTCCATTGCGTCGTACCGGTATTTGCATTTTAAATATGACATCTCTATAAGAAGCATGGAATGACAAATGGACTGCTCACGACGGTCCACCAAGTCTTTCTGATTTCTTCACATCGGCCACCGCAATTGGCTCATGGCTTCCTCACTGACGATGATTAACTTCCTTCCGCTGACTTCTGACGCGGGATTTAACAATCGGTGATTTTTAGCATCATCGCGAGTGGTTTTTTTTTAATGCAATGATTGAAAGGCGTCCAAGAGAAGATTTGTTAAATACTTTTTCAACACTGTGAATCTGAGAACACTTGGTATGGAAGAACATAATGATGATAGATTTATATTAAGTGTCGGAGAGCATATTTTGAATTTTATTTATAAGAAAAAAAATGTAAAAGAAATATATTTTTAAAATAAAATTACTATATTTTTCTTCTTTGAATATATTTATCTTTTAATTTTTATATATTCATTATATGAATAAATACAAATTATTATAATCGCAGTGCGATTATAACAAAGGCAAACAAAAGATGCTTATACGTTTCTGAATATTTGTTGGAAATTGAAATAGTTTTGCATAATCATGCCACAAGCCACAAAACACCACCTACACCACTATTAATTTTCTCTCATTAAATTAAACATAAACTCCGGTACCTCAATAAGCTCTTCCAGATTGTGTAACAAAACCGCAACGTGACTATTAAAACTCAGAGAAATTCGGAATTTATGACAGAATTAATATTAAAGATAAAAAATTATTTCCTCTGTTACATAGTACTGGATATGCACTCAGCATAATACTGAAGGATGTTTCATTACAAGCGGATGTATTGTCACGAGCGACATTTAACGTACACTGACCTGAAACGTGAGCCATTCCCGAAGGTTCATCGTACCTATTTGCGATCGCTAACAGTCCCTTTAGATTAATCGTAAATCTAATCCAGCTCCTTTGATTAGACATGATGAACGTATATAGACGCATACGCAAATACTGTACATATGTTCAAGTTATTATACACATTTTATGAATAAAATTAATTATTCCTTTTATTAAATTTTTTTATGTTAATATAATTTTGTAATGATATTAAAATTTTATTAAAATATTATTAAAAAATTGTAGAAAATTTTAGTCATATATATTATTAAAAATATCTCTCTGAAGAGATTTAAGAGAGAAAGATTGTGGATGGCTCAAAATATGAAGATATCTTTGAAAATTTTTTACAAAGAAAATAATGGATCTTTTTAAAACCTGAAAGATATATTATTAGGTATATTTTTAAGTAGAAACAAATTTTTTTATAGTATATAGTGTCTATATCTTTGCTGTACGAGGACCGCTAGTAGACGACGAAAAAGCATAATTAACAGTTCAATCACCTAGTTCATCTAAAATAAAAAAGTCAAGAACATTATTGATTATAGATCATACTTCTATCGCTATCATTCGACGTAGGATTTTTTTTAATTAAACCTTTAATGTTTGTTAACAATAAAATTTTTATCATGTCCGCCATTTTGTCATTATTTGCAATATAAATTTTTTCCTACGTTGGATAGATAACCATAGTTTATAAATATTCTTTTTGATTTCAGAAATGTATGAAATGTATGATTGATATTTTTTCGAAACGTACTAACGGTTCTTATAGATATAGCAGAGATGGGTTCTACATAAAATTTACAAAAATTTTTTCTACTTAAAATATACCTAATAATATATCTTTCAAGTTTTAGAAAGATCCATTGCTTATTTTCTCTTTGTAAAAAATTTTTAAAGGTATCTTCATATTTCGGACACCCGTTACAGTGTCTATTCTTAAGATTTTTTTATATTTTATTGTAACACTCTTTATTAAAATTGCATTAAGCAAATAAAAAAAACTAGTTGTAGTATTAAAATAATAAGTTGCAAGATACATGTAAGACAATTATAAAATATATTTTTCCGTTGATCTCTCGCAGAATGGGAATTGTTGAAGGATTTATGTGGCATCATACCTCGAATGGTTGTTGAAAGATTCAAATCATTATATATGAATTGCTGTTAATGTGATCGCGTGTATCTAATCAGGATCGTCAAGAACTGTGAATTCGATCGAGCTAATTCGTGGCACAAAAATACCACCGGAATAAATAATGGATGCCGAGGAAATAAGTAAGGTAAGTTGAGTAACGTATGTTCGATAAAAACGATGATCATTAAATCGCACATTCTTTTTAAATCAGTATTACTATTCCGTAACTCTCATTTGTTAAATAACGTTTTAAATTTTTTATGCATGAGTAGACACATTGCAACAAATGTATTAATAAAAAAAATATATAGAGTTCGAAAAAAATAGCGATGTTAAATTAAATTTTATATTTATATTTATAAATAAATAGTATAGAATAATTCCAGTAAACTTTAGAATCAATAAAAAAATTTAAGAAAATCTAACAAGTATATATATATATATATAAGATACATGATAAATTATAATATTTTCTAGATACGATAACATCAAAAATAAAAATTCGAAAACATAAATAATGAGACTTCTTCTTAATTAACTGAAATTGCACTTCATATATCAATATAAATCCAATTTAGAGCTATTTAATGAACGAGATTCAATATTTTACAACCTTACTTAGCTTTAACATTTTATTAGACCAACCCATTTCAATTTCCACAGTTGTTGCTGATTAATACACACAACATTAAGTACTCACGAGTACTTAAGTACATAAGTTATGTGCGTATTAAATATCTAATGTCAAAAGTAAATTATAAAACAGTGCAATTAGCAGAACGAGTTGGTGTAAGATCGGGTAGAAATAACGCGATAGAGAAAAACGATTTATGGCGAAGAAACGCGAAGGGAGTCTCTCTTTCTCTTTCAATACTAATCGACTCGGTAATCTATAACTTTATTGGTATTCGAGTAGAAAAAAAAGGAGCTATCAATATGTCGATAACAACAATGCGTCATGTTGACTTTTTATTACGAGCGGAATGGTCAGCCAAAGATAAAAGATTAATGCGGCACATCGGTATGTTAATTCGCTGGATATTATACACCTGGGTGTATACGTTGTGTAAAAGCAAATGTTAACATTATTACTCGCATTATTACGACCGTATATACGCTTATCAATAAAACATTAGCAAAATGCGTTTACATGCTTCGCGACCCGTAAGCCATGACATTAAGTCGGAAAAGTTGCTTCAAAATAACTGATCTTCCAGCTCGCACGTGAATCAAATTCACGCTTTTACTTTTTTCTCTTTATATTTCTATGTTGTTCATTGTACTCTTGGCACGAGATGTAACACGTACAAATAAAACATAAAGAAATCCTGCGAGCGAGCGCAATAAAATTCAGACTTTTGCAGTCGTATCGGCTAAGATTACAATCTTTTCTGTCTCTCAGTTCGACAATTAAGAAAGGTATTAATCATTTTAATTACTCGTCAACCAGGCTACGAGTGTAGGTACATCTGTCTTAACGGTAATGAATAATAAATACACACTACGATATCATCGATCATTCGACATATGTAGCAACGGGCTCCAAGCTCGTCTCCGATTGTAATTTGCTCGCCCATTAATCCCCCACCGGCATTAATAAAACTCAACGAAATTACCGATCAAAAATTAAAATCTTACTCGTTACACATTACCGAGACACTCATTAAATATGACCATAAATTTAAGATAATATTTTTAAAAAGTTCTTACGTTACTTGTATAAAGTAAGAATTTTATTACGCAGGTCCAAGTAAAGTTTTTAATTAAAAAAGTCCATAAAAACAATTTTTATTAAACAAGAATAATAATGCTTTCTCGTAAAACGATCTTAGCAAAGTTTCGAAACGATCGCAATTACAATAAAACACACTCCGTTTTTTATTAAGGCGGAACGGAAACATTTTATAAAACAGATAAAAAAGCCAGCGAGGATATATCTAATTTTTCCTCAGTTCAGTTATGATTAGTGTTATTGTTTTACGGTAACATTATGAGTAATGAAACACAGTCTGTGCCAAAGGTTTTCTTATAAGCGAATCGAAAGCTCGGAATTGGTAAGATGAGGCAAGGAGATTTACAATGTTACACGATTTCGTACATCCTTTCCTTCTCAGTCCTTCCTCTATTGTATTATGCTTGCTCTTATTATAGCGAAAATTGTACCGACACATTTCCGATATGTTCCCAAACAAATTGGATGCTCGGAACAAAAAATGAAGAACGATTTGTCGAAGGATCAAGATAATTGAGAAAAAAGAACAGCCATAAAAAAAATTTTATGATTAAAATAACACTTTTTATTTATAAATCTTCATCATTCGTTTTAACAACGTTAAATTAAAGAAATATATAAATGTATAAAAAATATATGAATAATATACAAAATTAAAAATAAAAACTAATTTATGATATAAATAGTATCGAGTAATTAAAGTCAAATAAATTGCGTAAATATTATGGAAGTGTTCAAAAATTGTCAAATTATATTAATATAATTGATAAAGAAATTAATACTGAGAGAGAGAGAGAGAGAGAGAGAGAGAGAGAGAGAGAGATACATCAGTTACTTTAAAAGAAAACAATAGAAACAAATATGTATCTATATATTTTTAAGAATAATACTGATTTCAAGCAATGCACTGAAGTTAAAGATTATATTTTAAATTAATTTACAAAATATTTTCGTAATTAGATATTAATAATATTGATACAAAACTTAGCAAAATGTAACGGCATGTACAATCAAATATTTGTAAAAATTGTGGAAAATCCTTTCATCAGCGAAATAAGAAAGTACCAATTTGCACACGTCTTTAATGAGGAATGATACAAGAAGGCGGAGCCAACGATGATAAAAAAAAAGTGAGAGAAGAGAAAAATTAGCAAGGAGAGAACTTCGGTTACGGTAATTAACTTCCGCCAATAAAGCGGTTCATTTCAGGATCCAAATTAATTTCCTTGTTGCGATAACGATAGTATCTCCGCCCAAGTTCTTTCCATTCGATCGGATTGATTCTTATCAACGCGGGATAATATTAAGAAGAAACGATTGAAAGATTGTTTCAGTTAAAATTAATCTCAGTGAAAAAAAAAGATTCGATAATTTATACAAAAAAGAAGGAATCGTCGTGACTTGCAATAATATTAATCTTAAATTTTATCCTTTATTTGTTTGTCTTATCTTTAAAGTTTTCATATATTGTCACTTTAACATATAAGATGATGTTATCCAAATTTTACTTTTTATTTTTATTACATCGAAATTTCTTAAAGTTTAAACAAGTATGATTTCAACTTAATTCATGAATTTTTCTCAATATTTATTTTACGTTGCATTTTTTTCACGTTTATCTTCTTTATCTAGTATTTGTTATTAATATTATGATGATATAATGATGGATGGTGGATTTCCTATTCGCAGTTTTATCGATTATTTCAATATTCGGAAATGTGCTATTTTCAGATTTAAACATAAATTTATCGCAATTTCACTAAATGTTATGTCATGATTGAGAATCGAAGCAAATAAACTAATCGAGCAGAAGATGTATAGGAACGACAAAGAATCAAGTTGTTTTATTTTTACTCTATCTCTTCGGTAGCAAAACGAGCTTTCTGATGGATACATACACATATATATATATATATATATATATATAAAATATATATGTTTATACCGGCTTGTCTACCCATCAAACGCTCTTTTCTATCAGATTTCATTCGTCATTTTGCTGTTATCAGCAGGAATCTAGGATTGTCTCCCGCCTCTTTTGCCATCATACGCCCGTTCGCCGCATAACGGTACATCGATATAGCGGTGGATCAGACAAATCGATGCTGTCGACGATACAGGGCCATACATCGTGTTCCCCGCGGAAGAAAATTATCGATCCCGGATGGACGTGGAGATCCCGACCGAGGCCGCGATTCCTGTTCGATCCGCCGATCCGTGGAATATCAATGACTCTGACCTCTACGGACGACAGTAAATTAGATACCGTACCCTTGACTTGTAGTTGAACTGTACGTTGTTACAGCGAGTGTGATGTATCGAGTAAAGGTCATCTCATGTTTTTTATAAAAATCAAAATGATATTTTGACGTTGTCTAATATTAATATTCTATAAAGGTATAACATGATTCATTGAATTACAAAGTTTTGGAACACAAATGTGTGTTATCTCCTTATTCCTCTTATTAATAAGAATTTTTTAATTAATTTTTTTATAGCAGGAAAAATGTATTTTTTTATAACATGCAAATTTATAAAAAGATTTACTTTTTGAAAATTTTCTCTTATGCCAGATTAAAAGTTGATATTTATAATAGCGGTTATCTCGAGATTTGATACAAATGTCGTTTCCGCACAAAGACAATATACGAAGTGCAGTCTTGAAGATGTAGAATCTTGTTCGTTCTGTGATTTTATAACTTTTTTCTTCTCCGTCTTCCAGGTTTTCTTTTTTATTATTTTACGATATATGCCGAAGTGCCACGATAGGCGTAGAACTTGGCGATAGAGATTTGAGATAAATAACCGTGAGACAGAACAATGTGTCCAGTGTCGTTGTACCTTCGCCTTCGTATCCGAGAAACCAGTGCTAAGTTCGATCTACATAAGACGCAGGAATCGCAGGTTGCAAGTAAAGCTCTAGATACCAAAGTACAATCCTTTTATCTGAGCTGAAATATCGACAACTTTCCTATTGGCTGTTTCGACCGCCATTTTCGATCTAGTTGTCTGTCCAATAAGCGCTTATTATTATTAGTATAATAGTACGATATGGTTAATATTGGTATATGGTATAGTTAGTCGAAAATGGAGGACTTTTGCGCTACTTTATATTATTATATTTAGAGCTTTAGTTGCAAGCTTATTGCTGTCAATCTCAAAGCGTTACTTTTAAAATTGATTGATATTGGTTGTTGAAGCAACTCGCGTTCTGCGTCTTCTACAAGAAGTAAGAGTAAGAAACTGACCAATCACATCGAATGTGAGAAGAATAATCGATTGTGATTGATTAATTTCTTACATCTCCGTACATTGTAGATAACGCATTACGTAGATCGGACTTTACATCATCCCCAGTCACATTAACGGAAATATATGGAAATTAGATGGACAATTGAAAAAAAAAACAGTTCTTGATAAACTTCAAAAACAGAATTCTTGATTAGCTAAAGTATTTTTACAGAATAATTGAAAGCAATTGTGTGCGGTTGCAACATAAATCTAAAGATGCAAAATAGAACAATAACGCTTTCTGATTAAGCTCTCGCATCTCTTTCGCGATTCATTCGAAGTCATCCCGAGTTGACTTCTCCTTCGTCAAAGATATCGTGTCGAAAGCACTCCCGATTCGTTCTGGATTCATTGCCAGCTCCGGTTTACGATCGCGACTCTCCTCGACGAAGGCGGGAAGAGAGGTCGAGCCGACGCGACCTACGCTGAAAGCGGTGCAAAGGAAATCATCCTCCGTGTGGAATGGTACCATCGACGGGGCCTAGGGACTGCATTTAAAGCTGCATTTGTATGCGACTCCGCGCACTTTCTTGCACATGCACGGACACACGCATGCACGTACACACGCATGCACGTACGCACGCACGCATGTTGATCCCGTTGTACCTTTAAATTGGCTATTTCCACGACAGGGAGGAACGAGGAGGGGACAAACGCCAACGAAAGAGCCGGCACAGTCACCGGCGAAGGGAATTCGTCCCATAGAAATCAGACTGCCCTTTGTCAGCGTCAGAACGGACGTAATTCCATTGGCCGCGGTTCGTCGACTTGCGAAGACCAATTTCCTCGTCACAATGATGCGTTGGTTTCGAATGGAGCCAGCGAAAAGCGCGCTTCGTCGAAAAGTTGAGATTCCAATGCGCGAGAATGTATTCAAACACCGTGTTCATTGCTAACATATAATAACGAATCCAGAATAAGGACCAGTTCTGTAAATTTAAATAAGGATGCTTGAACAATTCTCTCTAATATCAATTTGGCGATATCAATGGATACAACTGTTGAATTCAATAAAAAAAATACGTATGTGATTATTTGATTTAAACAAATTTAATTTTTTAGACATAAATTTATTAATATTGGATTGTCCGGAAAGTTCGTGCCGATGTTGAAGGAAAATTGAAACGCAGAAAATTTAAATTTTAGTATACATTTATTAAATTATATAGGTTAGTCGGCACGAACTTTCCGGGCAATACAATTTATATTAATAAAAATATCATTAAAAATATAAATATATTAATATAATCGTATCGTATAACAAGGAATTATCTTTTATTATATATACTACATAAAATATATAGGAAATGTTACCTATATGGCCCTGGAAGAATAATTTTATTGATGTCACTTTTGAACGCTATTCGTCTCACTTATAAAGCCAGTATTCATTTCGGACTTTTTCTTCCGTCTAAGAACTCCTGCCGGTAGTGCACTGTCGAGTGGAAAAAGAAATGCAGGAAATAACGAGCGGAGGAACATGCAGAAGAGACACGTTACCCAGAAGGCGCGGTGTGTCCGTCTCGTTCATGGCGGCCATATATCACGAGTGCTCCGAGGCAAAACACAAGGCATCGTTGGACCACGTGCACGTACGCAGGCATATACGCATGCACACGTATGTAAGATTCTATGACGTCGTCAAGGTTCCTGATGACGATTGCAAGAGTGACTGATGCCCGGACGAAGAAGATGCACAGAATGGCATATGGCGTCTTGCTGAGAGACAATCCGGCTTGTTAGTAACGAAACGGCTCGAGACATTCTTACTTCGCGATCTTTCCCTCTTCTCGAGTCACTTCTAACCTTTTGTTTCGTTCGTATGTGTGTTTTGCTATCTTAGTTATTTTATAGTACTTGGATCTTCATGTGTTTGGTAATTTGTGTAAACTATTAAACTATACATATAAGTTTAGTAAAATTAATAGAAAATTCGAAAAATAAAAGTATCGTTTTTAGCAGCCTATTCGTTATTAGAAAACAAGTTCCTTTTTACTTTAATAGTAATGTAATATCATTATAAATAAATTTTTTAAATTTTGAAAAGTGGCATTATCAATCATGATAATCAGACTTGTAATAACCATGAATGATTTAGAGAGAAATTTCTTCTTTCTTATCTCACTTCTTTCATGAACAAAAATTTCATCTTTAAAATTTATCTTATTTCTCTAGCTTTGTTGGATCAATTATCTGGATCATTTAGATGCCATCTTTTTGAAACTTTTCCGTCTAATTTTGACGAAAATTTGGACGAAGAAGAGATATAAATGAACAAAGGAAGTACAATCGTAGAAGAAGACAGGCCAGTGCAAGTGGTGAGGGGATGAGGAGCTGAAGAAAGAACTTGTGAGCGCAGATCAAGCGGATAAAGTCCGCCGGAAGACTTAACGGGCGTGTTGGGTAAGCTCAGATAGAATCTTGGCGGGCCTCCTCGACGTTTTTAACTATGGCACCGTATTTATATAACTGTAAATACGTCAACAATTTCTATATTGCGAAGTCGATTCTTACAAAAGCTTTTGTTGTCTTCTATTAAAAAATACAATTTATCGAATATATAAAAAATAATAAAATAACTAAACTAATGATGAGCAATTTTCTTGTTTATACAAATAATGTAGTTACATATAGTTTACTATAATAATATAAGTTCTTAATTATTATTAATACAAATTAATATAAGTTAGGGACGCAAGGAAAATCTTTAGAAAATGTTCAGAATTAGTGTTTCTGTTCAGGCATAAATCAGACATTATTCGGGGCAGGGCAACGATCCTAAGATCGCAGCATGTATTGTTCCTCAAGCTGTGCGATAAAAATGGCATCGACATCTTTCGGCGGTGGAATGATGAAGTGACCGAAGAATCGAACATGCGCGCGGAGGGACGCGGAAGAAAAAGGAAATCGCGATGTCCGTGAAAAGAGCATTCAAAAGAGATCTGGACAATAAATGCGCGCGTCTCCTTCGCCCGGGAGGGTGCCGTCACTCCTGACAGTTGGCGCATCCACCTCTGTTTCGACAACTAACTTGCTGTCTTTCTTGTCGACCGAAAAGAAACAATGGATGAATACTTCATTTCGCGAGGCGAACTATGCCCACTTAATTAGTCCAAACTTCGCTGAAGGCTCTCGCAAGCAAGTCTCAAACTAACAATCACGCGAGGTTTCCGAACGTGACTGAATATGTCAATTAAAATGATTTCAGTCAAAGATAATGTTAGTATTGTTCTCAAAATATACCAATCTCACTGGTGTGTATATTGTACATATAAAAATATCGCAAGTAATGCAATAAGCATTTTGCGAATATAATAAATATGAAATCTATAATAAAATTGTGACTAAGATAACCTATAATTACATAAAAAAAATTATTAAATGAGTATGTTTAAATAATATAATTTAATAATATACATTTCTCCAACTAATCAATAAATCCTTTCTCTGTTGTAAATATGGAGTTCTTCGTTGATGACATCTATTGCTTATTGCAATTCGCAAAAGTTGAAGTTCCAGCATCTTAGAAAGTCAAGAAAAGAGGTGCGGTTAAATCTATTGCAAGGGAAAAAGAGATCACGAGAAGAGAGCGCAACGCGAAATAAGGGTTGAAAGGTAACAAAACGTGGTAGTCATTGTGCCTCTTGCGACAATGCAAGGCTTCTGGATCGTAGCAATCTATATCTTTACTAACGTATCATACAAATACCCGTCCGTGTTCGATGGCAGAACTCCTTCGAGATATGCAGCACAGTGTATCAAGCTGCGAGTATTGAGATATCTCCTTCTTGGTCTGGGGATAACAAATCTTCCGCGATGCGCGTCATAAAAGAAATGGCATGAGAATGAGAGAGACAGAGTCGAGAGAAAAAAGAAAAACTCACAGATTGCGCGTGACAGTAAAATATGTCTCGATTACGATTCGGCCCTGCGGCACTTTTTACACCTTTTTTAATGATACTTGTACGATCGATTATTATCTCTGGATCACCAATACAAAAGGCGAGATCTGAGAAACGCGAATGAAAACGCGATTGTTTTAATTTCGGCAAGTCAGCGAAAAGTGGAAACTGACTTTAAGTAAGTATCTTTGAGGATCTTAAGAGATACGCACTACCTGAGGAAGAAGATTATCCGTCTCGCGAATTCCTGTTCCGTGTGAACACCTGGAAGTGCATGAACGCGTGATGGCATGGCGGATAACATTGTTTCACATTGTGTGTTAGAATATTTGCGCGGCGATTTGTAATGCCATCCCGCGCGACGCTAACTTTATGTCATCTTCATTCACACAAACTACAGTCGAGCAACTAGAACATTGCGAAAGTGAGTCTGACTTACGGCAGAATTCTAAGCATGTCACAAGAGAGATCATTACTAAAATTTTAAGTTAAACATAAACCTATATAATTTTTGCGATAAATACACCCTGTTCTTAAGTTAAGTTCTTTAGTATTTGAATAAATAATTGCTTTATTAATGTTAATTCACGTTCATACTCATTGCAATATTTTACATATATATTAAATTTTAAGAAATAATAGTTTCATGCTGTTTTATTATGATCGATAAGACTTATTAAACTATATTGAAATCTGGAGCAAGAAATAACTTACTTAGTAAGGTCACTCAAGCCTTTCTCGTTAAAATATCAAGCAACCAGTCGTAATTCAGAGAACCTCACGTCATTATTGCATAATGATAGTCGACACAGAGAATCGTGTATGCAATTTAACAACTGTCGGTTGAAAGGACCGACTCATTATATTTCTGTGTTGTTTAATAGCGAGTTGATGTAATTCGCGGCATATCGCTCGCCGCGCTACCGATTTATTAATCTACATTTTTCAGGACTGCAGCCTACGAAGTGCGCATCGCACGAGCATTCATCAGCCAAGAAGAGAGCCAGTACTATCAGATCGCCCGGTAGAAAACGCAATAGCGCCGTAATTGCCCTCGTACGTCAATGACACTGGAAGATCTCGTGCCACTCCTCCTCTTTATTATATACGCGGATGATCATAAACTCACTTTATGTACGCGAGAGCACAATATGACGAATATACCTCCTGTGATATCCACAATATAATGTATCTGCATATATTTGGCAAGATTCCGATTCGTAATATAATCATGTATAATTGATAATAAAAATGATTAATTAAAGATATAACATCTATTACAGCACATACAAACAAATTAAATATTGGAACAAAACAAGAACGTTAAGAATATAATATATGCCAACTATATAACTAACACTTTTATTAAAATAAAAATTTGAGATTAAAACTGAGATTTCCAAGATTTAACTCGAACGAACTTGCTATTTAAGAGCGCAAATTTTACTTCTTTCGTTTCAAAGAATATCACGGATGTTCAACAATCTGTCGAACGTTCAACATCGGAGTGTCTTGGGGGGGGGGGGGCACTGATTCAGAAGAATAATGATATCTCGCAACGGTCGTGATCCAGATCTAATTTCTCCTCTCGATGGAGAAAAGCTTCTCTCATTACGCGCACAACGCGAAACAGAGATGCGGAGGAACCGCGCCAACAATTACAAAGGCTAGATATAATACGTGCAAAACACCGATGCTGCGGATCCGTCGTGCAAAATTCTGAATGCTCGAGGATCCTCTTTCCTCGAACCTCTTAGCGCTACTTAGCGGATCCTTTTACGGGACAGCGGGTCCCGACAAGAAAGGAAGGCACGACGTAAGGCTCGACGAAGGGTCGACACAAGAAGAGACGAAAAAGACGAGAATGAACCCAAGGAGGCGCAGGATGAGGTGAAAGAAGAAGGAAGAAGTGGGAAGGCGGAGTACCAAAATGGCGGAGTAAGCTGAGGGACAAGATAAGCCTTTGTGTCCGCATGGAGGCCCATGGAGGCCCGGGGCAACGGATCCCGTCGTCTCGGTCTCATATTTCGCGAATCCCGCTATCATATTTTATGCTCGCCCCTTTCCTCGTTCATCCCACCCTTCAACCTTGCCAGAGAGTCTATTCGAGAAAGAGTCCCTAATTTTTTGTTATCTCACTTTTTTGAACTCCCGATTTCCTCCGCCCATCCTTTTCAGCACGACTCCTCTTTGATGTTGAAGACATTTCATTCGACTGTATTCTTTAATATAACAATTCTCGATATAAACAGTAAATAAGTAATGTAACTCCAACATGTTTTGTTGTCACAATTTTGTGTAAAATATGAGTGCAGGTATTGAATAACTCTCTTAATACTGATACTAAAAAAGGCAATTTTAATTGTCAAATTTTACTATTAAGATTTTACTGTAGTACTGCAAATAAATAGTAAATAATAAATTATCTTCGGATATTAAATATGAAAACGGTTATATTGCTCAATAAAAACACTTGGTTGAAGATAAAGAATATTATAATGAGACAAGTTTCCTTAATTAGACGATATCTTCCGACAATTCATCCCACAAATTAATCACCCTCAGCAATTCACAACAAAGATGATAAAGGATTTCTTTTCACCAAAAATTGCATGAATTGTAAATCGATGTTATTAATTAACGCAAAAAGAATATGAGAATAAAGCGGGGAATGTGTAAGGCATAAGAAAATCAACCAGAGTCCTTTAGTTCATGGAAAGGAAGGAAACAAACAATTTTAATTGATTCATTTTCTTATGCATTATGCGTTATGTAAGAGTCTGTGCTCCTCTTGCTTAAAAAAAAAAAAAAAAAAAAAAAGACATTCAAACGTTCATAATCAATCATCGCTACTTTGGCATCTCGACTTCTCATTCATCGCGTTAAAAATCTCCGTTTGTCGCACCGCGGGAATGCGCGAGGCACTCGCGTTGTTACAATTACTGCCACTACTGCTAAACAATTGCCATTGGCATCAGAAGAGATATTTAATTTCTGTATAAAATTGATCTTGACCTTTTCCACATTAAAAATCGCAGAATTAAAAAGAAGAGAAATGCTTTGCCAGCAAATGGAATTGTGGATTATTTATCTTCTAACGCTTTACCGTTTTAAAAAACTGAGCCTATGTAACAATAGACAGTCATTTTATACTACATTGTATTATCAGTATATTTGCAATTCGTATCTAATATTTAAAGTTGATTGAAAGATAGTACATATATATAAATAAAATTATAATTTCGTAGAATCATATATGCTTTTCCAATCTACATACAATGTAAATAAAAACTTACAGTATTAAAAGAATTTCAATTTAACGACGTTCATCTTTGATTATTATTTAATCCACGAATATTTATGTCCTCCAATAATCACCAGTGATTATCTTAAAAAGGGAATTCGTATTTGTAATCGTAAATAAATGTGGACTTGAGAAAATCAGAGACCTCCTCCGCCGTTTGTACGATTCTATGATCTCGATGATAACGTGCATCCACTATCGATTATATCGATTATCGATATCGTGCGATCTCTCGCGGCTTTACGTTCGAGTCCCTTGAAGAGACTGATCTCTTAACGGATCGAGAGATAGATCGCGTTCCACCAGTCAAACAATTAAGGCTGACTTACGGCGGCGCGCCGATGTTAAAACAGCAAACGAGTTGCCGGTCGCTGCCCTTCCGCCACAGCTCTTGTGTATCAGATAATGCGGCGCACTGTCATCTCGGAAGAATTTACAGACGACATAGTGCGGGCCTTGGGTCGGAGCCCGAGGTCCTCCGTGCTACGTCAGCTACGTCAGCTACGTGGCGCGGCGGCAACCGGCCGCCTATCGCGCGCGGCGGATCGCGTCTTTTCGCGCGTCTCACATCTCGCATCTCGCATCTCCTCAATTTCCCGTGAAAATTCAACTCAGTCTTACGCTCGTTTCAAATTGCTATCAATGTACTCTCTAAATTTCTTGGACTGAAATCTTACTTTTTTGGAGTGAACAGTCCAAATATTCATGAAAATACCGCCAAAGTGGAACGAAATTTCATTTTTCAAAAGGGTGAAATTGTTCGGTCCTCGTTTGGATTTATTTTTCAATTTTAAAAAGAGTGGCTTTTCTCGGAGAGAAGATGTTTTGTAACTTAATCATAAAGTTCGCAGGCATTTTTTGACTAAGTCTTGAAATCTCTAAGTACTTTTCTGTACAGGAATACAAACATATTAAAGATTAAAGAAGATATGAATTTCGATTTATTACATTTTATTAACGTTTTCAATAGAAATTAATTTTCTTTTATTATCCTAAAGTACTTACTACAAAATATCTTAACCTTCGTATTCTTTTGATTTCTATCTTATGTATGTACAAATGTATAAACAGGCTTACCTCTGATAGATTCATTCCCGAGTTTGTCGAACACTTGACATTGTTCATATACTCAAAACAACTAGATACAATTAATGATCGCAATTATAAACGGCATTTGTACGAGAACAAGAATTGAGAAGACTTAAGCATGATTTGGCAAGATTTCTGCACTTTAAGTTGAAGTGAAGTTTAGAGCACTAACAATTTCACTTCAAAAATAAGAATGAAACTTTTCATTTTTTGTCTTAGTGTGAAAGAATTTATGTTATTAAAGTGAATACTTCCTCCAGAGTGAATTGGTCAATGACTCCAGGATTAGAGTGAAAATTTCATTCCAAAAAAATTTAGATTAACTTTAATCTCAGTTAATTTACTCTTCATTTATTTTTTAATTCTTAGAATTAGAAGATAGAGAGTCAGTCGAACCGACATTAAAATTAAATTGATAGAAACAGGCGTTAGTTGCAAAAATATTGGCACCTTGAAATAAAAACTATTAATCCATCTTTATAAACTTTGAAACTTAACTGAAAAAGCGAATTTGAGTCTCATTCTAGACAATTCAAATTAACAAGAAGCTTTCTTAATCTTTTTGTTACTATTAATATTGTTAAGTTTCAACTAAGGTTCAAAATTGATTATCTACACTTTTAGCTGATTATTTATCAAGATAATGATGCGACTGTTATCATATAAGGAAAGATAAACTTTCCAACGGAAGGAACTACTTCACTTTTGTAAGAAATGTCTCACGCGAAAACATAAAAATGCATCGTCGCTTCGAACGACAGGACCGCGAAAATAAATGATCCATGTTCGGGAGGGAAGCGAGCACTTCCGAAAATAATTACAACTTTCACGACAAACTTCACATGAAACGATCAAAAAGCATGCGAAACGAAATATGTGTAACATGGTGATCGATATATGTATACAAGTTATACTTGCGCGAAACGTAAACGGTACAAAAAGAAATTGCCATCATAAAAGCGACCGAAGTGTGTTTCCAAACGCGACGCGTCACGTTCATGGTCACGCGAGGAAGTGAAGGGAATTATGCGGTGTCCCTTTTGGGATATGCAGGACGTGCGAAGAGATGTATCGCTGCTCTCGAGAGAGAAAAGTGCGGGACGCGACGTCAAAGGGACACGTAATTATCCGCAAATACCGTGAGATGAATTATAGAGAGCGACGTACTTACCAGGCATGCAGACGCATCGAAAGGTCCCAGGATCGTCCAGACAGGAACCGTCATTCTGACACGGATGCGACTCGCACTCGTTCACATTCGTCTCGCATCGCGGACCCGTGAATCCTTGCGTGCAATTGCAGGCGAAGGATCCGGGCGTGTTCACGCAAATACCATCGTGCTCGCAAGGAGAACCTGCAATAAGTAAGAAAAGAAAGGATGTCAATTTAAGGACAATCGAAATATATTTAAAAAATGAAAATACAAATACTAGATTATTTAAAATTTATTTAATAATCTATTTTAACAATATTAATTAATTTGATAAGAGAAGTAATTTCGGGTTTTCAAGTTACATAAAGTGAAAAAGGAAAAAAGAAATATTTAACGCAACGCAAAAATTTTATACAATCATTTAGCGGTCATTTAACACTTAATACAAAGCAGAACTCTATGACACATTCCGTTCTACTTCTATATATATATATATATGGTGGATAATTGACGCCATGAAATTCCAAAGGAAGCCGCGTCACTATCCTCCAGGGGGTTCTTCGGTGAAAGTTCATCCGGTTTCGGTATTGGGAGAGAATATTTACGCGTTACCATTTTGAGTGAAACTTTTTCCCGTTTCTTTTGCGGTGCAGAGAAAAGGAAAGGCGGCACGCGAATAAAATATTGGGACGATTTTTCGTGTCGATTCTTACTGATGATTTAAATCACTCGTGGCAAAATGGTGCGCACGGCTCGCATAATAATTAATATCTGAATATGGCTTTAAGAGTCGACTCGATTTAGTGCATTTCTACCGCTGGACCAATCACAAGTACACAATCGTGTACTGCGGATAGTGTTTCTTAATTGGCAAACTCGCCGGCACTTTTTAGATGCCGCCATTAGAACGGAAGAAGAGAGAGGAGAACACTTCCTATACCCGGCTAACTCGACCATAAGAAGGATACTGGTAGAGCATTCTTGAAGCACTGACGACGACAATTCGTTTAAAGGAGGAGATCGCGTTTTGCCCGCGGAATCCTCTTTTCTCGGAGATACGTAGCCCTCTCTAATTGCAATGAGATAATTGCTACGAGCATAGTTGTGCCTACTCGGTGCGTCTTACCAAATGAGAGCTTCATTAGAAATCTTCTCTTTCTATTTTTCTCTTTTCTATATAATGGAATTTACACTTCTGTTGTATGAAATTCATTTTACTTACGATGTTGTACATTATTTATATGAATAGAATTTTTTAATTTATATTAATAATGATTATCTATATATATATGATTTTTATTATACAAAAATATTGACGTTGCCACAGAAATAATAATAGTGTATTATACATATTATTATATACAGGGTGTATCTGAAATAACGCTCACTAATCATACAGTGCTATTCCTAATAAAAAACTGAGTCGACAAGTTCTCTACTATTTTACAATTGTCGCAATATTTTTTTTTATCCAATGAGCCAATAAGTCTAAAATCGATGTGTAAAACAACTTTAAGATATCTTTAAGAATTCTTTAAAAAACATCTTCAAAATATTTCACAAAGAACACTGAGAATACAAAGGTAAAATATCTTAAAATTGCCTTATATATATATTTTATCTGTTTATTTTATCTGTTTATTCGGCAATGTTTATAAATTAATGTCTCGTTAACTATTGCGAAAATTGCAAAATGGTCGAGGACTCAATTTTTTATTAGGAATAGCACTGTATGATTAGTGGGCGTTATTTCAGATACATCCTGTATGTACAATTTATATTATTAAATAACATTAATATTTTTAAGACATATATATTATACAACAGACTAAAATAAGGACAAATGAAATAGATACAAAGATATAGATAAATGTATATACAGATTCATGTATAGAGTGTATATTTATTATTGTATAGCTCTCTCTCTCTCTCTCTCTCTCTCATTTTGCCAAACATAAAATCAAAGTCAATCAGATTTTTCAAGTAATTTCATTCTAGTTCGAGGAGCAACGCACGCGATTAATAGCAAGTGCTGCGACATATATCAGCTTTTCTTATCAGTATAGTTGTACGCACGAGTTTGTAAAGAGGCGTTTATTTTTGCCACGGTCGCATACCGCACTCGTGTATTTCGCCAATGGTTTTTCCGACCGAACGCAATGGTGTAATTGTCGTCGCGTAACGGAGGGCGATGAAAGGGAGAACTGAGAGAAATGGTGCGAGAGACGGGAAGAAACGTACGTTTACTCGCGACAGTAAGAAATGCATTGCTGCACCGTGTTCACCATCGGATGACGTGACAGTAGGAGAAATGACGAATCGTTCTCCGAGAATGTCACGTACCATACTCGCGAGAGCTACAGAATTAGCGTTAAAATGCCATCACGTGTATGTAGGTGCTCGAAAGCAGCGAGAGATTCATTCACTGAGCCATCAACATTTGCAATTATATTATTTCGTTATAGTCGCCATCGAAATAACTCGAATCTTTTTACGGTATGTTTCGTATTAATATAACATTTTGCAGATAATTTTAATTTTGCGTTATGACTTTCAGTGATAAATAAAATATTTTCAATTGTAAAATATACATTTTTAAATAGGATTAATTACAAAAGATTGGATGAATATGGCATTTTTCGAAAGGCTAACGCAACCAAAAATTGGCTGCACCAATAAAAAATGCTGTGACACATTTTGCCATCACTGAATATTTATTCAATATAAAGATATATTTATTTGATACAAGAAATGTTAATTTGATTTAACAATCATTTTTTTTATTTATTTACTGTAAGTAAATTTTTAGTTGGCAGTATTCGACTAAATATTTATTAAAATTGACTATATTTTTTTTCAGTGTAGAATTTTTCTCCTCGTTTCTATTTTATATAAGTTGAATATATTTCCCAGATTCTTCAAAGCAACAACACGGTATAATTGGCCCGGTTACATATGCCGCGAGATACAGTTTGCAATTGGAGTTGCACCGCCACCAGGCAAGATTCCTCGCTTCTCTCGGTTGCATCAAGCTCGGTTGCTCATCCGAAGAGCTTCTTCCTCTCTTGCCGGCAGCGCAGCTCTCCCTTCGCTTAAGGAACTTAATCTACCAGAAAATATGCAATCTGGATAATAACAGAGCCCCAGCTCGGGCGCGAGATCATTATGGTTGTTATTAAACTTAAAATAACAATTTAGCGTTTAATTAGATTCGTTCATGGAGGCCCCGCGCCCCTTCAAGAAAACCGCGCTTCTGTTGTGGACGAACAACGCCGACTCGGGGGTTCACTTCAGCCTCCTTCGCTCCTCCTTCGACGCGACTTCCGGCAAAATCTCATTATACCTGGCGGGCTGTCGTCGCGCGTCAACTACGTCGCCGAATCGCTATTTTCGTGATTTGCGTTTTTTTGCACTGTAACTGCAGCTTTGGTAACGTCAAGACCATTTTAATTTTCTGTGCTTCACATTTTTTAATAATAGACCGCGTAACGTGATTATTAAGTAGTCGATGCACGTGAGAGATAGATTATGTAAGGATCAAAAAAAATTAAAAGTTTTATACATACTTGTATATACATACTTATAGTTATAATTATCGAATATGAAAGTCCTTCGTAATTATGGATTCTTTATAAAAATTTAATCAAAGATAAATATTTTATATTTTTTGTATATAAATGTTTTATATATAAATGTAAAAGAGAAAAAGAGAATTTGTAGAACAAATCTTTTAGGAAGACAATTAAGATTATCAATAATAATTTAATATTTTAATATGACAATTTATGCTTGTCGAGAAACAAGACTTTCGATATGTAAATATTATTTGTCGGGATTTTTTTCAAATACTATCAATCAAATTTCGATGTAACAATGAGTTTTTGTTTAGCTAACAGGTAGCACGATTTTTTTCCTGGGCAGCAGCCGCTTAATGTCGACACAAAAAAGCAAGCACGAGGAAACAAAAATAAAGAACAACTGTGAAGGAAGGTTTCGTTACGCATTGCTGTATTTACATTTGTTTGCAGTCATTATGCCACTATTATTACATGTATATTATGCTAAACAAAAGAGCGATTGATTCCCAATTCATTTAAAAAAAAGGAAAGATATGATACGCAATTTTTAAATAAAAGATATACAATGCAGATAAAAAGAAATGCAGCGAATATTCATATATTTACTAAATCAAATTCTTTTTTAATCCGTTTTCAAGAAGAATGTAAAAAAATTTCTGATATCCTAACCGGTGTCATCTTCACATGATGAAGGCTTTCTTCGAAGCAGACTAGCGATGTAATTCAACACCAAACGAGGCTGACCGTCTTGCTTGTGGTGATCTCGCGTTGTGAAACTTTGTCTGAGATTTTCAGAAATTCAAGGTAAATATTTATAAACTGGTAGAAAGGGGGAAAGCAGGTGGCGTATAAATTATAAACAAAGAAACATTATATTAATCGAGATGAAACAAGATATCATAATTCAGCAAAATAAGTTATACAAAATAATTTTATAAAAAGAGATATGTATACGCGCGCGCGTGTGTGTGTGTGTGTGTGTGTGTGTGTGTGTGTGTGTGTGTGTGTGTGTGTGTGTGTGTGTGTGTGTGTGTGTGTGTGTGCGTCGCGACGCTCGCGTACGTCACTAGTTGTTAGTATAATTAATTAATAAACTTAAATAAATTACTACTT
>NW_012130109.1:1024650-1027150 GCF_000143395.1 Atta cephalotes | reverse complement strand
CTATGTTGACTTCAAATTGATTTCGTATATATTTTAATTTCTAATTAAAAATTGCAATCTGTAAAATGAAGTAACATTACAATACATATACTGAGAAAAAAATATATTCTAAATTTCGATAAATATTCATTTGAATAGTACCAACTATATATTTATTAAACATAAAAATATATTTATTTGGTACAAAAAACATTAATTTGAGTCATTTATTTCTTTTAATTAAGTACGTACTTATTTATTACAAGTAAATGTTTAGTTGGCAGTATTCAAATAAATATTGATTTAAACTTAGGCCATTTTTTTCTTAGTGTAAATAAAGACAGCGTTCAATAAATAGATTCTTTTATTTCTCCTGAATGTTTTCAGAGTTGCGATATTTTTAAGGAATTGAAAATATAAGCAATAAATTGATAACAACGATGATACCGCTTAATCACAAAATTGATGGACGAAAACTAATGTATATGAAAGAACCGGGCATTATGTGGCGTAAGGGGGTAGTTTGCCCTTCATCATCTCGCTTGGCACGGGCGTGACAGAGAGTCATGTGCGTAGCCGTACAGTAATTTACTAATAATTTCTCGAATCGCGTCCTTCGCATAGAAGTGAATAATCGTACGCCCCCGAAGCCAAAGGCAGCCAAAGAGAGAGGACTGCAGGAGAGAAGTGATCCTCCTCGGGGAAAGAGGAGCTTTGAGTAATGTCTTCCTAATTACGATACCCCGTGCAAAACGTGGAACGCGACGCCGTCCACCGTCGGATGGATGAAGAGAACGTAGACGATCAAGGAAAAACGCAGATCCTTTAATTCATCGCCTGGTTCGTAGACGTATAAAAAAATGCCTAACGGTCGAAACGAAGCACCTGGACATATTTCAAGCGTAGTCGGGCCAATGAACGAATCAACTACGAGAATAATTCATAGCGAATAATAAATAATTGCACCGTTACGTATGATAAACGCATTTTTAATGTCTAGTTTTTTAAATTATACACTGTATGACAAATGTATATACGTATATAAACCTTTAAAAAAATTTTAAAGTCACGTGATATTGGTATAATATTAAAAAACTTGAGTATATATACATATATTAAAAGAATACACGTATGATTAAACATATATATTAATTAAACATATATATTAAGTAATATGTTAAAACCTAAATTAACATTTAAAATCATTTATGGGTTATTTTGGACCGCGTTGTTCCTATATACGATAATTATCAAGTCGACGATTACTGCGTCAAACATAAAACAAGGCACGCTTTCGAAGTGTGTGGCAATCAACGCGAGGCGAACCAAGTCAATTGTTCACGTTCACAACCAAAATCCAATTAATTCCATGACGGTTGATTAACGAACAGCTACTAATGCGAGGAAGAAATCTACTGCACCACGTGCAACGCAAGCGCAAGTTAGTGGGGCGAGTGTGTTGAGGAAGAAAGCCTGCGGACATAAAAGACGTGCTTTCGATTATTAATGAAGTGTCTTTGTTCGTAGCGAAACGTATTAACCGCCGTGCTCCACTACGGGCGGTGCTGCGTATTTATTACGATGCCGAGAACGAAAATGATTTTTACTCTCGGAGTCGTTTCCAGATTCTCCTTCGTATATCTTCCGTCTATCACCGCATTTAAACGAGTTCGCATTCCATTTACAATCGTAACAATTCACGATAGTCCGTAATATATTCATTTAATGCAACTTCAATTATTCGTGCGGTATCCCGCGAATGTAAAGCTCTCTGATTTGCATTCTTATTTGCTAATATCTCATATATTATCATCAGTAAAGAATTAATTTTACCAAATATCTTCCAAGAAATGTTACATTTTATTACTCGTATTATTCACAAGATCGAGCATTTTTTGTTCATAGGATTTATCAGTGGACTATAATAATAACTTAAACTTCACATATATATATAAATTTTTCAGAGTTTTTTAAGATCATTATCATCAGAATTAAGTTGCTTTTAATTTGTGATATTACGGTATTCCAGTTTCGAACATCTAATAAATTGACATAGCCACTTCAGCACAATCGAATAAATTTCAGTACAATCGAAGCAACAAAATCGGAAATTGAACAACGAATTAGCAAGAAAAGAGTACTAAATTTCTGTGTAAGTTTTATACGATTGTGCTGAAGTGGATATATCAGCTTATAGACGTCAACTTAGGACAGTGTTTCAAGACCGATAAATAATTAATCAGTATTTGTTTGAACAAGAAATTCTAAGATTCACAAGATAAAAATGTTAGATTCATTAAAACACGAAGATCCGCTTTGATTGAAACCTTCGCTCATATTGATCATTTTTCGGTTTGATTTTCATTTACTTACAATATATCTATATATATATATATATATATATATATATATATATATATATATATATATATATAGATATAGTAGTATTAGTTGTTTACGTTGTCGTATTAGTTATTACTTTAGTTATTAGTTTAGTTTAGTTAGTTAGTACGTTAACGTT
>NW_012130109.1:1017260-1024630 GCF_000143395.1 Atta cephalotes | reverse complement strand
ACTATATATATATATATATATATATATATATATATATATATATATATATATACATATTACAATCAGATACGTAAGTATAGTATTTGGTTTCTAGCATTTGATTTCTGATTCTTAGTTGATGACGTTTAAAGCTGATAGAATCCCGATTTATGATGTGAATCGTACAAAATCCTCGCAGATGATAAGTCTCGCGCACGTCTGTGTGCATATCACGGAAATCAGCGAGATGTGTGGCTCCATGCCGTGCTCGAGTCTTGGCCAGACTATTAATTAACCCGCGACTACTGCCTGTCCACCGGCTAATTACAAACCCATTATCTACTTGTATCGCGTATGTTACTGAACGGAAGCTCAATCTTCATGGTTTTGGACTCGCAATGTGCTTGTCAAAATATTCTAACACATGATGGATTTATTTACACCATAACATTTGATGATAATGTATATAAAATGGTAGAACAGAAATAAGTTGCTGATTATTATTATTATTATCAATTAAATTATTACTATTAATATTAATATTTATCAAATTTATTTGCACTAGTTCTTTGGGCTTAGAATCTTTTTTACTACATTTATAATACAAATGTGTATTCATTAAGACTAATGTGTCCGGTGAATACACCTAATATTTGAATAAATGAATAAAAAATGGATGAAAATACTCATTCGAATACACTTTTTTTTATTCGTTAAAAAATGAATAAATATTTTTCCATTGAATGAATATTTTTTGAATATTTTCATTTTGTATTCACTTTTATTCTGTATTATCTGCACATTATAACTTGTAAGAGAAAACAGAAATCTATAAAAACAACGGCTACGATTACACTGTGCGCTTAGTCCGTCACATATAGAGTAAACAAAGATATTTTTATTGGAAATAAATAATATATCTCCGAATTTAATGTCCACAGACCATAATGAACGTGCTCAAGATATCTTATAACATGTTTATGACATTACTATGACATTACATACTGTGATCGGAATATGTATGGCGTTCTATCAAATAAATATTTATAAATTAAAAATGTATTACTTTCTAAAATATTTTTCAAAATTTCTAAGTTACCTTTATAAAATTTGAATATTACAATGACAAAAATAAATAAAATTCATTTTTTTTTTACTTAGCATCATTAAAGCCGGTTATAATTAAGAGTAACGATTGCTTATTGGATGCTTTTTTTCAATTATATATATTTTGTTTGAATGAATATGAATACTCGTTAAATATTCATACTTTTTTGTAAATAAATATTTTTTGAAAACCCAAAATTTTGAATAAATACAATTTGGAGTTTAATTACAATTTTTTGTGTTCATTAGGTAGACTGAGATATCAATAATTACAATCCAATATCAACAATTACATTTCTAACGACGAGATATTGCATACATTCACCATTCGGCAAATATGAAGTTTCAAGCTTTAAAGGTGCTGTAAAGAAATTTCGATAAATTTCTACACGGCCATTAATTGTCTTTGCAAAATTATTAATAATCGTTGTCATATTGGCAGTGGAACTCTCTCGCGATACATCACACGGGACCTACCAATCATAGGTCGCATATCACAGTTTTACTAAGGAAAAAGGAACGACTACGAATGACAAGTTTGCCCGGAGCTAAAGATTAAGAAAAGGAGAGAAAATTGGGTACACGCAGTATGTTATTAAGGATCACTGTTTCCCTGCGGACATTCACGCGCGATGCTACATGTGTAATCGAATCGATATGTCACCTCGAGCAACGGATAGATAAAATAAATTGGCATCTTTCGATTAAAATCCAGATTAAAAAATCAACAATTTAAAATTTATCGTTTTCATGCTTTCAACATGATCATAATATCGTACACTGAGAAAAAATATAGTCAATTTTAATAAATATTTAGTTCAATACTAACTAAACATTTACTTACAGTAAATAAATATTTGTTTAATAAAAGTAAAATAAAAGATTGTTAAATCAAATTAACACTATTATTTATATCAAATAAATATATCTTTATATATTTAATAAATATTTAATTGGCAGTAACTAAATATTTATTAAAATTGATTATATTTTTTTTCAGTGTACAAAAAATTAATTCCATTCATAGAAATGTCTAAATTTTAAGAGACATAATAATCTTTATGAATAAATGTTCATAAAAATAATTTATTGTTAGTCACGCCTATCCAACTAAAACTGATTTCATCAATTTTTTGAATTATTAAAGTATGCATGGAATATTAAAAATAATTGTACATATTATACACGTATCTATATGTTTAGATTATATAACAAAAATAAATAATAAGTACATATAATTAGAAAGAATATATTTTATAACAATCGTATAGAATTTCTTCAAATATTTGCTTTATAAAACTGAAATAAAGCTTTCAGTAGAGGTTTATTTTTATTACTAGTCCTGCAGTGGTACAAACGACTCATAACAATGTGTCGATTAAAGCTTCCCGACCAGCGATAGATCGATCACGGTTTGATGACGAGAATGTCGACGGGCTGGCGCGATGAGAACGAGGATCCGGCACAATAAATAACACGCGGATCCGACGCCGAATTAATCGATCGTAATCGATCGATTTGCCGTACGCCAATCTGCCCCGTGTGGATTTTCAATTTGCACGGACCGTGGGGGCCTCCGTACACTCGCATCGCGCACATTAATCCACCGATTACTGTACTTGATTACTGTACTCTTGCCGCGAGCAGGGATCCGTTATCTCATTTGAAAAATCTTTCGCGCGATATCGATTTCGACGCATCTTATTTCTTTCACCTTTAGCGATACTTCCGATTAATAACATATCTATTTACCAAAATGTATTGTATGTAAATTGTACCAAAATGATATAGTAATTATGGTTGTCAATCACGATTCTATTTAAATGTGTTATTATTTCTTAAATAATTTACGTTCTAAGAAATTTAATTAAATATAGAGTCTACATTAAAGTATTATTTATTTAAAATACATCTTTTTTATATCATCTGATTCGTTTTCTATGCTTATAGAAAAAATTTTCTAGTTCTATAATACATTTTAATTGCATTAAAAAATTTCTTTTTCACATTTTATTGTTGAACATTCAAGACTTTTTACAAGATCGATTCGTCATTCTTAGGCATTAGGTAAAATACACGTTTAAACGCATTATGGTCTCTCGTAGTGAGACAGAATGTAATGACCACTTCCAATTTTTGTAAAAATGCATTGATCAATGATGAATAAAAATCAAAGCATCCGGCTGTCATAATTAAGAAGCTAGCAAAATAACGTTTTAGGTCCCGATTTTAGTTACGAAGCTATTAACGAAGGAAATATCATCAGAGTAACAGACTCTTATCTCTCTTTTCTTTCGAAAGAAAGAGAGAAAGAAAGAAAAAATTATTCGCGTGTCCAGCATTGATTGACAATTATCACACTGCCCACGTTGATGTTACACGCACAGATCGTGCGAGGTGGATAGGCAGACAAACGCACGAACATACGTGATCAGAAAGAAATATTACGGAGCTCGATGACCTTTTTGAGCGGCGAGACTAGCGGTCAATCTCGTTAACTCATTGAGATTTTCTTAATGATAATTTTTCGCAATAATAAATTAAGTTCGCGCGAAAAAAAAAAGATATCTCAAGAACCTTAAAATGGCTCGAAAGAAGTTATGACATATTAAAAATAACGTTTTAAAAATTACTTTTCGAGTAACATGTTTATCGCTTTAATAAATTGATATTCCACCTCAGATTCGTATTGACAATTCTATTTGATTTCGCACTATTTAAAACAAATTTTATTTCAACAAGAATTTTCATTGCTTCTAATGGTTGTATTTTATATATGATGTCCATAAAGATAAACCGCGATTTGCCGCTTCGATGATTCGCGGATTTTCTTAAACCGTCAGTTGAACGTCGCAAGAGCAATTTATTACTTTCCAAGTGACTTTAATGCAAACTGGTCTCGCCGTGTGATAACATCTATCTGATAAGCTATCCTCACGATGTTAGTTGCCCGATCGTGCGCAAACGCGCCGTTGATCAACATTTCTGTGTTCTTGAATCGAGCCTGTCATTAATAACTAGCCGACAACCGAGACGCTCATTACTTTCGATTTAAATGGAGATTACTTTCAAAACGTGGATTAATAGTTAGCCGAAACGGATAAACCGAATGCGATTTATCCGAATCGATTTAGAAGCGATTTCTGAAAGTAACATTACATTGATATAATCCATAGTCAGTGATCAATTGATCGATTCATTTTAATCAAATTTATCCCTGTATAATCGGCAAGTACCAACTTACAATTTGAAACTTTATCCATTTCGTATGAAAATGTCATTCAATAGTTCATGATTTTATTAAAGTTAAGATTTACACAAGTACATTTAACGAAAAAGATATTTAAGTAGAATAGAAGATCAAATCGTAAAAAAAAAAAATATAAAAGAAGCAGGGTTGGATAGTGCTAAGTTAAAAAATTAATTAATTTTAATTTAACTTAGTTACATTTTAGACTCTTAACTTTATTTAGTTACATTTTATCCGTAGCTATCAATTTTTTATTTAATTCTTTGAAGTGTCAGACATAATACGCGGCAAAAGCAATAACTTAAAATGATGTGAAAATTGTAAAAGTGAGTAAATTTACTAGGTGTTGACTAAATTCTAGTGAATAAATATTCTAGTGAATTTGTTCACTTTTGTAATTTTCACCTCATTTCAAATTACATAATCGACCCTCAAATTTCAATCTGTCAGAAACCGTATATTTCGATTATTATATTATCTATTATTCCTTATTACTATCGTTACTTCCTCGTATTGTGTCTGAAGCTTTAGTCATATCACAGTATTCATAGAATCTTATATATTAAACATTATACATAAACAAAACATGTAAATAAAATACAGAGTATTTTCTAAATGAAGTATATATTTGTCATTTCCGTTATTTAAGACTAAAATTCTGGAATCATGAATTAAAAAATAAAAAAACAAATTTAAGTTTTAACTTTTCAATTATTTTTTTTTATTAACTTTTAATTCAATTAATTTCATTATAAATTAATTTGTATCTTAACTTAAGTTAAATTTTCAAGGTTGTTAACTTTAACTTAGTTTAAAAAAAAGTTAACTTATCCAACCCTGATAAAAAGTTGAAAAAACTTTTATAGAAACTGCGAGAATGTAATGTGAAAAAAGTCAAACCTTGTGTGCACTCATCAATGTCCTCGGAGCAGTCCAATCCTTTGTATCCGGTGGCGCAAGAGCAGGTGAAGGATCCGTTGATAGGGCTGGTGTCACAAATCGCGCCCTCATGACACGGATTCGACGTACAGGCATCATCGAGATGACAAAGCAGCCCTATAAAAAAATAATCGTTTTTCTTTAAAAACTCATATTTATTTTATTACATATTTATCTATTATATTTTCTATTATATAAATCTTTAATTTAAAGTGAAATTATCTCTGTATAATATTTTTTTAATAAAAATTAAAAATATTTCATTTCCATCTTAATAACAAATATTTCCGAGTGGATTATAATATATCATAATAAATAAATCATAAAAAAGTACACGCATTTTTTATCAAGTATTACAAATCTTGTTTTCAAAATTGTGTTTTCATTCATTGATATGAAAATAATAGGTAATTGTTAAATAATTTACAAAACATGGAAAACGCATGTAACTTTCCGATTTCCTTCAACAGTGAATTATACATCTGTACAGATTATTATAAAACTAATTAAGGAAATTACCAAGCATCGTAAACTAAGAAGGACAATATAAATTGAGAAAGCTGACCGCGGGATGTAATTTTCCTTGGGAAGCGGATCGCGTGTGCGTTGAAACGAACTTTTCTTTCAAGTTCCTCCAATAACGGTACCAAAGTCCCCGGGATATTCATATATAAACCAGAATAAGTGCATGCAGATGCAAGAGCACACCCGCGCACAGCTAACTGTAAGTATATCTCTACTGAACTGAAAGCACGCCTAAAGGCAACGCAAGAAGCAGCCATTACGTGTTTATGTTTTGCGTTGTGCATCGCGTGTTCGTTAACTACGCTACTAGTAAGTCCTCTCTTTCTAATCGTCGAAAGTAGTAAGAGAAGATGCAGAACGTGATATAATTTTTTCTTAAAAAAAAATGTACGAAATGAATATGTTGCATCAGCATGTCTAGATATCAAATAAATTTATTCATTTATTTTGCAAAGTTGGTACATTGGTAATTTTTCATAAACAATATCCTTCTTCATCGATATCGTTAATGACGTTAATAAACTAAATAGACTACGCGATTCAATGAAATTGTAGTCACTCGGCTATAAACGTAGCTTCCAATAATGGCGACGGTGGATCTGACAGCGAAAGAGGAATATACCTGTATTTGGCGATCGTCGCGCGAATCGATCTGAAAAGCGTCTTCTACTTCGACTACTCCCGCGGCAGGGCAGAAATAAGGACAGAAACTCGTTTGCAGTCCCCAAGGTCGACACACGGCGAGAAGCCGGGGCTCCGGGAGTCTTCGGAATCTCGAGATTCCGAAGGACCCGTTCTACGGTCTCTATACGTAGTATATCGGCATGTCATACCGACCGCATATGTGCAGCTGCACCTGCCGATGCATTGCCGCGTTCGCAGTGCGAGTCCTGTTCTCGATACCATACTCGGTATCGAGTTAATCACCCTGCTCTCGCGCGCGAACTCGCCAAACTAAACTTGGAAAGAGACTCGATTTTCTTCCTTTTTTGAACGGAGACTTTGACTTCCGTTAAATTGTTTAGATCGAGCGATATTTTATAGGGTAACTCCGGCAAATACGCCGCGCTGGGATTTACGCCGCAGAAGTCAAAAAAAGTAGGAGTGGAGGTAATTTTCCCGCAACTACTCTGTTACATACCTTTATGTTATATTAGCATTGTGTTATGATTTCAATTTTTTACTGTTAATATTAATGAAATTATTGTGAATTGAATCGATTTGTCACTGTGTTAAGTAGTGCCATCATAAATTATAATCTACATAAAATGATTACCGTAGGAAAAGACTTAGTGGTTGTTTCGTGATACATGAGTGAGAGGAATAGTAAAGCATGTTGTATACAAGTACTTTGCTCTTGTATTCTTTGTTTAGTTTGTCGTCTTGTATATCCCACCTTCGAACATTTTTAACAGGCGGGATTTATGCCCAAAGCACAGTACATACAGTAGCGCAACTCTCCTGATTTTATGTTGGTCAAGATGGAATGCGCATGCGTGAAATAAGTAAGTTGCCCCGTCTCTTTTCCTCCTTTTTTATTGCTCTCTCTCTCTCTCTCTCTCTCTCTCTC
>NW_012130109.1:1003302-1017240 GCF_000143395.1 Atta cephalotes | reverse complement strand
TAAGTTAGTCCCGTCTCTTTCCTTCCTTTTTATTGTCTCTCTCTCTCTCTCTCTCTCTCTCTCTCTATTTAAGTAAGCGTTTCAATATTAAACATTTGTCTTTCAAGTATACATGGTTCAGAGTAGAAAGGGAAGTATTATGTGTATATTGTCCATTTGATGAAATATTGTGTGAGAACTCTCGAGAGATTGGTCTAATTTTTGTGAAAAAGTGATAAAGTGATAAAGTGACGAACAAAAATTTATTAATTTTCATAAAGTTTAAATTATTTCATTGCAATATTAGATTTATTCGCGTCTAATATGCTCAATATATTCCTACAATAGCACTTACTCACTTCAACGAATTCGTTGGATTACGATATGAATAAATCTACTTTTGCGAGGAATTTTGACAGAGTGAAAAAAGGAAGAAGAAAGAAGTTTAGATGGTAATCGTTAGGTAACTTACTTATTTCATGCATGCGCACTCCATTTTGGCCAACATTAACATCAAAGGTGCCGACAGAAAGTTGCGCTACTGTATATACTGTGCCCCAAGCATACAAAGTGCGCAGATTCAATTCAGTGCACTAAATACAATAAACGCATTACACGAAATATATATCTCATATCATAACACTTGTAATATATTTGGGAAGTAAGAATTGTAATTATTATTTATTACTTCATATACATATTGATCATTCTTATTCCTTAATAAAACTTTATAATCGTATTTTATAAATTATTGTATCATTTTATTTATATGCATTATTTATATGCATTATTTGTAAATTTTTTACGAGCCACCCGTACTCCCCCCCCCCTCCCCTCCCCTATGAATAGTCATATATTCCTTATGGAATATACGACAAAAATGCAACAGTTTAAAAAAGTTCATTTTTTAATACGAAATATAAATATTTCAGATTTCTAATATTTTTTTTTATAATAATAGACAGTACAAAGTTTTTATGGATATAGTTCATTTACTTTAAACATAGTAAATAATACCTAATAAATTAAATTTTTGATAGATGCGGCGTATATACTAGAGTTACTTTATATGTTTACGACGATTGGTAAAATTCGCTCAAATCAAATAATCGCTATGATAAAAAGATAAGCTAAGCAGTGATATGGTTACAACGTAAAAAATATAAGATACTTGGAAACATTTCCAAAAATTGATACTGAACGTTTTTACAAATAATATCTTTGTTTGTAACAATTTTTATAAACTCTTTGAGACTCATCTTGCGAATTAAATTAAGATATTGTATATACTTATATATCCGTAATTTTAGCATAGCAAAATGTGTAAAAAAATATATATAATCCAAAAAGTATAATTTTTGATGTTACTACTGTTATATATACGCATTAGCTTATTTATCATATTTCTTTCGAAATATAATATATTCACAATTATTTTAGACATTTAAACATACTCTGTCTGAATACACTCCGATCTAATTTTAGGGAAACCTAAATAAATAGAAATGTGTCTAAATAAATGCGCTATAGGAAATATTATCTTAGTAATGATCTCTGTTTTTACTTTCCATATTTTGTGTTAACATTCTACAGAAAATCACTCACGACTTACCAGTCTTTCCATATGTGCATTGGCAATAGAAGCTGCCAACGCGATCGATGCAAGTTGCGCCGTTGAAGCAGGCTGCGCCTGCACAGTCATCAATGTTGACGCTGCAATCGGGTCCAGTCCAGCCATTCACGCATATACACGAATAACTACCGTGCGAATTCGTGCATGTGGCCCCGTTGTGGCACAAGGACGGTCGTACCGAACATTCGTCCACATCCAGTTCACATTGCGTGCCCGTAAAAGCCGGTGGACACAAACAGGAATACTCGTTCACTCGGTCCATGCAGGTGGCACCATTTTGACAGAGATTGCCTGGGCAATCATCAATATTCTCCTCGCAGTGATCGCCTCGGAATCCTGAAAGATAAAAAGATCGCAATACGTTATTTCATTATCACAGAAAAAACTAGAGATATTAAAATTTAATCTTAAAATGAGAAATGGAAATAAAGATCCACACGAGACGCAAATTAAACAATGAATACTCTTATATAATAATTATACTCTTATATAATAAAAGATAAAATATTAAATAATCACGTTAAAAATAATACAAATAAAATTAATACGAATATTATTATTAAACAATTTTTGTAAATAGATGACAAATGATTTCAGATGCGTTGTTTAAATAATTAAACTATCAGTACTGGTGGAATTCTCAAATCGTCGTAATTAGCTTTGATTATTCGATTTCATTCGTGACACTTGAATGCATTTGCATAATTATGATCGGCAGCGCTATTAATAATCATGTGAGTATTAATAGCCTTAGAAGAAGGAAACAGTAATCTTTTACGAATCGCGGAGATATTTTCTAATCGGCGTTTAACGAGAGGACCGGACGATGAAAAAACAAAGAAAGCGATTGCGATCATTCTCGGCAATGCATCAGCATGATGTTCGTGGCATGATTATAAAGAGAACTTATTACTACAACACGTCCGCCGGCGTGAAAAATCGAGACGCGCCGTTGATGTCAGGCGTTGGTTTTATCACTTCTATGAATTTATGCTTCGATCGCGCGACCGAGGCCAACCGAGTAAGAAGAGATCGCAAGCTGACATGCCGAAAGGATAAAGCGATGAGCTCCGATAACCATGAAATTGGCGCTCCGATACGCCGGGACGGATTTCTTCCGGCCAAATCGCGCGAAGAAACGGTAAGCAAATAGAGGCGGAAACGTCTGAGACTGCGTGTACGTCAATTTTTACAATAAAATGCAATGCACAGTTTCGTTAACGTGGACAAGTTCATATTTTGCTATCCCAATCAGGGAATACATGATGCAAAGTTTTTCAGATAAAAAGCGTTTGGAAAAAATCATTGTACAAGCGTACATAATTTTTTTTTGCGCACTTGATATATGCAATGTTACACAATTGAGTTGAGTGGAAATTAAGTAGTTTTGTTTTAGAACAGACTGTTTCTAACGTCAACTGATTGTACCTGCGTAGTTCTTAAACTTTAGAAGGATAAGAAAAAGACCGATAGGAATCGATGGTGGATCAATCGAACAGACCTTGCATGACTGCTCGATTATCCGCACATTATGGAACTTTATTCATCCGTCGCTTTCTGCTCTTATTCTGTTGGGCAAAACAAACATTTGGACACGCGATAGCTAACGAATTCGCGACGGTGACCTGAGAAACCTTTTATTACGTGTATATTATTGCGTGCAATACATAGCCTTGCGTTTGATAAATATTTATAAATCAATTGTACTATAATAAGTGTTTAATAAAAATATAAAGATTATTGATTAATTTCGACTAACATTGTCGACATAGATATTTATAACTTAAAATAATTCTGAACTTTCTAATTCTTATATTTTATGCACCTATTTTCTGCTCAAAGCTTCCATTCTGATATAATAATTTAGATTTAATTTTAAATACATATCTATTTCGATTATATATATCAAAGATAAAATAAGTGACGTATAAAGACATGTATCTTTTTTAGAATTTAATCTTTATCTTGCTACGAACTGAAAGTTCCGATAATAAGATTGTGAAGAAACAAGCGCAACACTAGATAAGTCACTGGTATAATTAAATGACGATAGGAAAGGGTGATCAGTAAACTCTGATTATAAGTGTACAAGCAAATATCAAGAAAAGAGACCGCGAACAGAAAACGAAGTGATAACCTAATAGAACCGCTCGGCAATTACCATGGCGACATGTTGCGCAAAACGTCGATATTATTGCGAGACTTGTGTGTGGGTTTTATTCATTGCAAAATAAATCTCGCTAAGAGAGATATGTTGAATGATATATCGCTAATTACTGGCAAGAACACATACCGGCACGGTATAGCGCGCACTTATTAATATATTATTGTAGTATTAGTAATTCATTTATTACTGTTACATTATCTAACATTTTGTCGCATCGATACACACTTACGTAATATTTTCACAACATATAGACAATTTATCTTTTATGCTAAGAGTATAACGAATAAATACATAACATTACTGTAAATAAGTAATGCATTAAACATCAGTGTAGCAAATTTTTAATTTTTAGTCGTATGCAATTGATTGTATTTATATCATATGAATGCAATTATATTATGCGAAAATAGTATCAAGCGTTTAAAAAAATTTTCAATTTTGTCATTCACGTTGTCATGTAAAATATTTCGAATAATCACATTAATATTCTTATCGATATATCATCGTAATGAGATTGCATTTTCTTGATTCTGATAATCCATTGCGACAAGATAAGTGCGTTAGATCAGATTAAAACGTCAAGATATTTGATGCACACGGAATGATTAGACGCGAAATAAAAACGCCCTAAGAAAATCCGGATATGTGCAGCTCTCGATCAATATAAAAAGTATAATCCCTCCCCCCTCCCCCCCCCTCCTCTCTCTCTTTCTCTCTTCTTTTACGTGTTCTTCTTCTCGTCTTGCTCTTATCTACCGGTATCAGCAGTTACTCGGTGATACATACCTGGTCATGGACCACAGTTAACATCTAATGGCGCGCATAATTTATGCCTCATAGAACATCCGACTATGCTGCCCGCGGCTATGTAGCAGCGACGACGACGTGACTTAGGATGAGAATAGTGATAAAAACGCAGGCCAGAACGTACTCATGAAGTCTATCACGTTATTATTATTAGAAGCCCGCGAAGGATGCCCATGGCATTAATGTTAAAGCGACGCGAAAGTCGAGCCAGCAGATTCACCGCAATTCGTTGAAATCATTTAAGAATGGCTTCGTAGCTTCATAGACGTAAAAGTTGATCTTTTCTCATCCTGATTGATATATCGATTCACGATTTCTTGTATCATAGTGACCTCTATTTATGTCAATTAATGATAATCATTAAGTAGCCCTTTTGAATATAAACAATATGATAAATAAAATAGACGGAAATAATTAATGAGGATCAAATGTGTGTTTTCATTTTTATTTGGGCATTTGCAATTTTAAGCGATTAACGAGAGAAACGTCACATCATAGGAATTTTCAGATGGTATGGATTTCTCGCAAGGTGCGCACGGATAGTCGCACTCGAAAGGTTTCAAGCTGGAATTTTGAGATCGAGATTCCGCTAAGAAACTTCATAAGGGCTTCTTTTCTTCTCAAATTACCATGTTAAAAAAGACCATGTTAAAAAAGACCGTTTTAGAGGTTTCACATCTATCTCTAAGATTTTTAATTCAAAAACTCAAATATTCTTTTTCAATGTGTAATAAAAATTAATGCAATCATTGCAGTAATATAAAAATACGGTCGCAAGAAAAAAGAGAGAGGAAAAATGTAATATCTGATGCAATGCAATATAAATCATAAAGCATCTGATAAATCACTAGAATACGGATGGATAAAAGTGTATATTACGATAATTTATCAAACGAGATATCATAAAAATTTTTTCCTGTATGTAATGCACATCGCAAACTTTTCTCGTGATAACGCAATTACAATATCTTGCTCACTCGAGGTCTTTTTCCTCGGAGGAGACTCCGTTACAAGAACAAAATTGCGGCTCAACGTTCGCGATGGCATTTGCACATTCCCTTCCTCGTGACTGGATTTCCCCTGGAGGTGCTCATTCTCTCTCTCTCTCTCTCTCTCTCTCCATTTCTCTTTCCGCTCTTCTCGCGCATCTTCTTTCGCTTAGGTCCACGTGATATTGACTCTCAAGTTTTTGAGTGAGGAGGCATAATTAAACGGCAGACATCAAACAGCGGCATTCAACGGAATCTCATATTCCGTACAAAGTCGATCGATTTATCGATCGGTCGCGCTCTCTTACGACGCTCTCGACAGAAAAGGCGCGCGAGCGGGAACGCGAGGACGACGCTCCGAAAAACTAGCTACTCGGACATTCGAGGACCCCCCGAGACCAAACGATTAGGGTAGACGGTCGGGAACGAGCAACGGCGTGGCGATGCGGGGTCCATCCAGCACGACGAATCGATTGCCATTAATATCGATACCTGCGGCGTGAACAAAAGAGACGCGCCTCTTTTACCTAAGAATCGACCACGCGCGTATTTACACGTTCATTCGTTCCGCATTCATACTCGCATCTTTTTTACATCATTTTATTTCTTTGCTCGCCTTACAACGGTACTATTCACACAGTCTCGAAATATCGACAAGAAATCGACCAATGCCCCCTGCAGCACTCTATTTTTTATCCATTTCGCAAACAAGTTTCCCCCCTTTTGACAGCAGACAAGCGGTTAGAATTTATACTTTGCAAATATGTATCAACATATAAAATATACACATAAATATATTGCCAATACATTTCCAAGTCTATATAATATAATATATATTTATATTACATATATATAATATTCAAATATACTTTAAAATAATGTTATAATATTAACAAATATTATAAGAATTTTAAAAAGTAACAAAAAACAGACGAGATGATCATGTACGTATATATCTATTTATTTAAAAAAGTTGCTAATACTAAACTCTATTGAAATTAATTAATTTAAAAAATCAATATTATTATATAGAGTATTATATTTTTATTCTTTTTGACAATGCAGGACATAAAAATATGCTTATGTAGTATATTAATCGTAAAATTGATTATATTCTTTTCATTATTTTTGATTTCCTGCTAGAACATTCTAGTTTGCGCGTCTTACATAATCATTTTGGTCCAACAAAATTATTTTAGATCCATATCTAGCTAAATTTTATACGCTTCAGTAAAACTGTTCTTTCCATAATGCTGACGCAAATAAAACAATATAAAATATTCCAAGCAGAACACAAATCATCATGACATCAAAATAGCTCCACAAAATGATCACTAAAAGCTAATCAATTACGATTAATTTTAACATCATTTTGATGTTATCGTGACTTGTTCTGCTTGAGACGCTTACAGGAACAATTTGGTGTCTGATATCAGACATATTATTCTTAGCACTTCTTACATAGACGCAGCATATTTTGTGAGGATATCAGGGAGAACTCGGTGACCGAGCTAATGACGTTAGAGATTTCCATAAAGTGCGTCCCTTCTTTGAAAATCCGTCAACTCTCCGAAGACAAATCCTATCATGCACTACGATAATTCAAAGGATCCAACAGCAACTAGAGAGAAGCGACTAGAGAGAAGAGAAGAAAGACAGGTAGATATAAAGCTCTAGAAACCAAAATAGCGTATAAGTCCTTTAATTTTATATTTACTAATCATATCTTATATCAATAATACTAAGTGCTTATTGGAGACAACTAAATCGAAATGACTAAGTCGAAATAGCCTGTCGGCATTTCGGCTCAGATAAAAGGAATGTGTTCACATGGAGATGAAAAAAGGGCTATGTAAAGATTTGCTGAAAAAAAAAGAGAGAAAGAAAACAGCGCGTAAATGTGTAAGATAAAGATAGAAAAGCCACCGCTGCTTATAAATCGACCTGGATGAACCCCCATAATTGTAATTGTCCGTTGAGCCTCACCCCAGATCGGAGTAGTCGTTGCACACATATGCGCGTGTATACGTGTAAATGTGCGTGTTGAGCGGAACCTATTCGACGAGGATACATGTATCCGTTACTTTATTACCGATGCAGAGCTGTAGTGAGATTCGGCGTTTAAAATTATTTTCCGAACATCTATCCTCATAATAATTGTAATATTAATAAAATTAAAACGAGGACCACAAATCAAGATCAACTACAAAAAATAAATTTACTATACAAACGTTTCGATCCCTGAACGACTTATAACGAAATAGTACACACACGGTGATGAATTTATATTTTATTACTTTTACTATCTAAATCATCATATGTAGTTATTGTTTTTCAAATGAGCCGTTGATTTCAAATTGTATATTTGATTTAAACATTGAGAATGACCCAATAGAGGTCGAAACATTCGTATAATAATTATGTTTTTGTAGTTGATCTAGCATTAAGATCTAGCTTGGCTAGACAGCCTCGTTTTATTTTTAATATAATCAAATAATTTTATAAATTATTTGAGCCTTTTGTCAAAATTTTCTTTTACTATTTGTAATATTAATGTTTTGAAATTGATATATATATATATATGTGTATAAAACTGAAATATTATCTACATATGTATTTATATAGATATATATGTATATATATATGTATACATTACATATATACAACATTACATATATAAAACTAAAATATTATGCGTTGCAAAAATGTCCGAACGTTTATCCTTCTACCTTCAATTGCATATCAGTTATCCTAATTCCGAAGTAAGAATAGTTACATCTTATAAAGTATGATTATTATCAGAAACTGTTGGAAAAAAACAGATTTTGTTACACTTGTAAAAAAGTGTATATGTATTGATTTCGTAATTAAAGTATATTCATTATTCTAATATATGAGTCTCATAAAAAAAGAAGATTCGAGAAATCATTAGTGTCTTCAAAGCACAAAGGTATCCTTCGATGGAATGCAAAATTACTTTTATTCTTTGGTCTTCTTCTTATCGCCGAAGGATGCGTTGCGTGACAGTTCAGGTTGAACCGGAATTTCAAGAATCTGGAAGAGTCGTGGCAATTAGTTGCGCCGAGGCAGTCTAAATGATTTCATTCACCTTAAAATATCTGCGTATGGCGGGAAAGGTGAGATATAGATCTCGGAGAATTCTTGAGAAAGAGAAATCAGAAATCGAGATACTGCTTGTTTATTAGGTCGATATTATCCTGAAAATGAATTACGAATTTTTCATCACCAAAAACTGCTTCCTGCGGGAATTTCATGTTTCCATGAAATTGAACTCACACTTTACATCGTGCAAGAACGATCTTAACGTACCACTAAGGCTTCCCTTCTATTGCAAGGATATCCCTTTATTTCCGCTTAACGCTATAAGCGCTCTTCCGTCATGTCGCTCATCATGATGCGTTATATCCGCCGGATCACATTTCCAGCTTGTGTTTTCAAGTGTTTATCATACAGGAAGCGTAATATGTTGTTTCATTTAATTCAAACATCTAAATGCTTGAGCGTCGCTATCGATTATTATCAATCGATCAGCGAAAAAGATAGAAAAAGATCACGAATGTTAAATTCTATGCTATACAGTGAGCACCCTGCGATGGTAGAAGCAGCGAAAGGACATCCGTGTCGAATGTCCTTTCCTACGAATATAAAACGCCCTATACGCTTCCACCTCGATCCCCTTGTGCCACGCTACCACACTGTCCCTTTCCTTTGCACCACAGCTACGACTGGCCGTCTCTTTCTTCCTCCATTGCGATCCCTTCTCTTCAGTTTCCAACTCCCCTCTCTCGCTCTTCCTTCACCGTATATCGTCGTGGTATGGTACTACCTTCCTCCCTTCAATTGGGACCTTCCGTCTCGTTCTGTGGCCCTCCCTTCCTCTCTGGCCCACAAGGCGCGCTACGATGCAGTGCCTCTCAGTCGGGTCGAGGTGTGGCAACATCGCGGGAGCGGGTGGTGCTTCCCGCGTGCTGAGCCCACGTGGTGGAGACTGTGGGAAAATTCTCATGCCGCCGACTACGCCGCCGCCGCCGCCGCTGCCGACGACGACGATGACGATGGTGCTCAACCGGCGGCGACCGGAACGGCGCGGGAACAAGTACGCGCGACTTCCTGCTTTCACGCTCCAGAAAAGTCGCAGAAGATCGCGCGAAAAACGTATCATTAGGATATTGCGAAAAAATTTTTCAGGAACAATCGACCAAGAGACGTTCACCTTAATTTATTATTGATTTCGTTCTTTGCACGTTATAGAGCAAAGAATCATTTCCATCAAATTGCTTGCGATTTACAAATAATGGCAATGAAAAAAGAATATATCTAGGTAATTAAGAGCAATTGTAGATTTTAATTACAAATAGGGAAGAGGAACATTTATTTGAATAGATTCGAGACAATGTCTGTGTTGATGTGCATTTAATAACGTATTCTAATTGCATTCTAATATAATATTCTAATATAATATTTCGAAGCAGTGTGATCAATTGAGATACACTGAAAACATATTCGACCTCACCAAGTGAAGAGGAAGGTTAACTGTGAGGATCGTATCTCCCCACCGAAAAGCACAGCCGGAATTAGATGGCCACGAGAGCACGCTATAGGCGGAGGGGGTACCCGTAGAAAAATTATTTGTTCACTACTACGAACAGCAGCTACAGCGGCAAAACATTACCATTATTTTGATTACATAGTCAATTTAGATGCAACTCGGTGCGTTTGATGACATTCTCGGGGAACATGACTACTCGACCATTTTTCAAATTTTAAACTTCCACTACCAGTATTGAAACTATATGTTTAAAAACAAAATCTTCCAATTATTTAAGTGTGAGAAGAATTATTATATTTTTATTAATTTTATATATTTTATTAATTAATTTGATTATATTTTTATTAATTAAATATTTTTATATTTTCATTAATTTTTTATCTCTTATCCTTTTTTTTATAAATTTACGTTACGAAAAGAATGTAAAATATTAAAAAATTAAATTAAAGAATGTACGAGTGGAATTAGATTGGTTTTCGATAGGTCATAAGTTGTAAAATTTGTTTTACATTCGCACGTGCACTTGTTTCTCTTAAAATTAATTAAAGTGCTACGGAAATTAATATATATTACATGTTGCTTACAGTAATTATTAACAGTCGGGCAATCATTTTCTCGTGGTAATGTCGACGAGGATAGTCATCGATCACCATTCTAAAGTATAACTGTGGCTGAGAGAGAATGTGTGCATCTGCTACGTTTCAAATCCAAGTAAGGAGTAATTATCGCGATACGGTTAGTCCTCGTTAGCGGATAATGAGCCGACATAAAGCACTTTGCCCTTCTGTCAGAATCAACTAGTTAAATTTATAATAACAAAAAAAAGTCAAAATATTTTTATGAACGAAAAAATTCCGTATAAAATATTGTTAACATTGCGCAAACAAAATATTATGATAAATACGTACTACGATAAATCAACAATCAAAACGATCGTTTAAGGTTTAGATATATTAAATGCTAGAAACTCTTGGAATCAAAAAACTACGCTGCTTCGAAAATCAAACAAGCAATGGTTATTATTTACGTATAGAAGTTGTGTTGTTCGTCGTTTTGTTCCATAGTTACGTTCATTCCATGAATTCGTCACGAGTTCTGATTCTGAAGATAAGATGCGTATCTATTTAAATGAAAAATACACAATCTTAAGCCATATCGACTAACAACTGCAACAAATATCGCAAATCAACTGATAATTTCTGATAGAAGTTTAAATCGCTCGTCGTGCAGTTTCTCCGTTTGATGGACGATCATATCTCTGCCCCATTGCGCGCATACGTGAACACCGCATAATATGTCGACCGAATAGAAAGGAGGGCCGGATGGACGTCGGCATATGGGATTGGGAGTGGTCGAGGGTACTTTGGTGAAGCTGAGAGGGGGGGGGGGGGGGACAATGAACGAGAGAGATCAATTGGAAAAAAAAAACACAAGAGAGATGCAAATGGTCGATTCAAGCGGAAAGTAAAGAGACAATTCAAATCAGGATGTACGAGTTAGAATATGTGATGCATTCGGATAATGCTGTGTTACTAAAGTTTGTAAAATATATTCATATAAATATAGTGTAATAGTGCTAACGTGAGAGAAGACGGAAAACATATCCAAACTAGCAATATAATCTGCATAAGAGACTCGTATAAAAATTTGTTAAATAATATAATATTAATTATAAAACGTAAAAGAAAAAGAGAAAATTTAAGATTTTATCATTGATAGATTGGTAGTTGATACAAAGTTTTGCTGTTTCAAAAAAAAAAACAAAAAATATCAGAGTGAATAAATCAGGGTTGGGTAAAGACTAGGGGTTTTTTTTTTTAAAGAATAAAATGTATTGTGTTTCTTAAATATGTTTTTTTAATGCTTCAAATATGCTTAAATATCAATTAAGCATGCTTTGAAATGTTTAAAACATGTTTTTTATCAACCCTGCAATAAGTATTCTCTAAATCTGAATCAGTGGATAATCATTGGTATCAGTGAATTAAATATGAGATCCCTAACCTAGCTAATCTTTATTATGTGATCTAATTAACCTCCCAGCAAACGAGAATGGATTGAAATGAATTGAAATGGATTCAGATTTTCAGAAATATTGATTCACGAATGTTAAAATGAATGCTTTTCAATCCTGAATGCATTTTTATTTATTTATAGGAATTGCATGGAACATATCTCTATGGCTTTCAATCTAAAAATAATATTAACTTTTTCTGTACACATTGAATACTGCAATTCAAAATTTTGAATAGGAAATGCAGTGTTTCAATCCAATTGCATCCAATCGAATCCAATTGAATCCAATTAAATCCAAAAAAAATATTCGCTATTTAAAATATGCATTCGGATAGAAAAAAATTTCAATCCATTTTGATCCATTCTCGTTTGCTGAGCTTGTTTTAGTGCTTAAATTCAATGAATATGGTATTGAAAAATTCAAATTAACATGCAAATGTCAGTATTTTAGTTATATAAACATTCAAACATTCTTCCTTTTTTAATTGAACTTCACTGATCAGTGCCAAGTATGCCATTGGATAATTAATGACTATCCACTGATTCAGATTTAGAAAGTAAAAGAAAGGAAAGAAAGAACGTAATATCTGTTTAATTTTCTATAATGCCATGTGACTTGGAAGTTACGTACTTATATATTCATATTTTTTAAGTCTTATTAATTCAATGTTTTTCCATTTAATAATTAACAGTTTTTTTTAACTTTAATTTTGATAGATTAAGTTTTATTTGATAATAGTGATAGAGAGCAATATACCGTTCGTTTTATTTGGAAATTCCTATTCATCCCCCTTCTTCCATCTTCTCTTTCAAGATCCGATTTTTTTATTCACTCTCGCTAGATTGGAGCCCATTTTTTTTCACTCAGGAATGCGTGCTTTTTCTTTCTCTGTGCCCGATTTTCTGGTGCCATAAGAGGCGCTCGTATACACGAGAGGGGAACCACCGATAAGCGTAATTTGAATGGGTAATGGCCTCACCCTAGAGGTGGGTCCCCCGGTTAATGATGGACTTCGGAGAGATCCGGCCGACGAGATGCTGTGCGCAATCCCTCCCTCCGTATCCCATCGATTCCTGCGGTGCATTCTCGTTTGTGACCTGATCATGATTGGGAGATGGTTTCGACGCAGCCGCGAAATGCCGATAATACGGAACGTGCTTCCTTTGGGGAGTAGACTCAGTTTTTCCTTATTGAATAAGCTGTTTTTTGAAGCAGCAGATCCTCAACAAGTTCATTCGTAATATAAGATTCTTAACAATACAAGGTATTCTCTTTATAATATAAGGTATAATTTTTGATATCTCATCCAAACATGGGTCACTAGAATCCGTCCGTTTTTTCCATCTATTTAGAATGATTCAAAAAATCTCTAAAAATTCACTAACATACTTTCAATTTTCTAGAATAAATATTGAAATTTTATTTTGGAAAATAATAAAAGGTAGTTTAATTTATAATTACTGAAAGATTTAAAGAAGCTTGCATGAACAGGAATCGCTCGATCTTATACGGTAAGGATTAAAAAGTATTCTTTTTTAATGTTACTATTTTCTCATATTTTACAATAGTAAAACATAATAGAAAAATATGAAAAATAAAATATGTAATTTTTTTTTATTGATGTTACAAGAGAAAATAGTTATATTTTCCATCATTAGGTATTTAAGTGATATGAATGTAATGATATATATATATATATATATATATATATATATATATATAGTATAAATAAATAAATAAATATATACGTAAATAAATAATAATATTATTATTATA
>NW_012130109.1:996582-1003282 GCF_000143395.1 Atta cephalotes | reverse complement strand
AAATAATATAATTTTTTTATTTAGTATAGTTATAAGTAAGAAATAAGTTAATTATTTACTATACTATAGTTAGTTAAGTAGTATATAATAGTATATATATATATATATATATATATATATATATATATATATATACTTAGACATAAATAAAAAAATAATTATCGTAACAAATAAAAATAGTTACATTTTAATGTAGATTTCATGCTACAAGTTTAAGGAATTCGTATAACGGTAATACGATTTAAAAAAGCGAAGTATCATCTGATAAAAATTTCGACAAAAACGTGAGGTTGAAAGAAGGTTTGATCTCATAGCGCTAATATAAAATATGTCAGTGAAACCTCCTAAAATAAATCTATGAATAATGTAAGCTTTTTTTTTTGTGCGAGTAATGTCTAATTCAACGATACCTGAAACAAGAATCATCGTCGTAGTCGTCGTTGTAGTTTTCGTTCGCAGTCATATCACTGAATCATTTTCGAGACTCACTTCTGTAAGAGACTACGTAAATATACGCGAGTATGACACAGTATCATAACAAGGTGGAGATGTGAATGGGAACGACGTGAAATTCTCCAGACGCGCTTGCTCTACCTAAAGCGGAGCGTCTGTCAGTAAACAAACTCGAGAAACGTTACGAGTTATAGAGACTCTCGAGACGAACTTGTAACCCCTTCTCTCGTGGCTCACGAGTCTCAAGATTAAATAAACACATTTGCGCGATTGTGTTGCGATCACGTAGGTCCCGAAGGAAAGATATTGCATATGCTCGTCGTCGTATTTCAAGCGGAATTGCTCTGTTACTTTACTCATTGAAAAAAATAATAGCAACAAATATATGTATGATGAAATAAAAATATTAATAGAAAAAAATTTATTTAATTATTAAATTAAAATTAAAATTATCGATAATTTACAATGTATTATTGACGAGAATGATTATATATTAAATGTAATAATATAATTAATGCACATGTATTGGTATATAATTTATCTCCCGGTTCTATTTTTCTTTTTTCTCTAAATTTCTTGAAATGAAAAATCTCATCTTGAAAGAGTTAAAATATTATTGAAAAAGAATGAAAACTTTGCACTCTTTAATAAGAGTAGCAGATTTTTACTTTTTTGGAGTAAGATTTCACATTTTTGGAATGAGATTCACTTCAAAAAAGTAAAAATCTGCTACTCTTAAAAAGTGCAAATTTTTCACTCATTTTTCAATAATATTTTGACTCTTTTAGAGTGAGATTTCACTATAAGAAATGTAGAAAGTAAAAAGATATTTTTTAAACATATGAGCAAAGTAGACATTTTCGTGAACAAGCTTCATATAGAAACACAAAAAATTTAAAGAAACACAAAAAAAATAGTAACTTTTTTGAAGAACTGTACACAGGAGAAGTGGAACTTGTAACACATAAAACTATCAGTTGCGTCATGTTATACAGAATCTCATTTGTAAAATTTCTTCTCTTCAAGGAGAAAACTGCTCTCTCTTCGTTATTACATGAGGAAAAAGAAACAGAAAATCACGCGTGCGCAATTAGACCAATAGAAGCGAATTGTCTGCATTTTCATGCGCGAGAATCAGTATGTTGAGAGTAACAGGTGTGCGGTGATCAACAGGTGATTCAAACATCGTCATAAAAATAATATATTAAAGCGAAAACGACAATATATGGTCGATCAATAGGTGTCACAGAATAGAAAATAGGGACACAAGACAGAAAAAGGAGAAAAAGAGAAAAGTGAAGGTAGATGAGGAAACAGAGAGAGAGAGAGAGAGAGAAATCCACAGCACAATAACTAATAACATAAAATTAACAGATCGAAAAGAAAATTTTAAACAGAACATAAATTTCTAAATATAAAACAGAACATAAATTTCTTAATATAAAAAAATAATTTTTGTATATGAGATATAGAAACAAAATTATTATAATATACAGTTGACAATCAAAAGATGTATTAAAGAAATTATTTATTGTTAAAATATAGATAAATTGAAATTGTGGTTTAATTAAATTAATTCTATCAAATTGTATTATTAATTAAGTTAACAATGAGATATTACAAGTTGTTTTCACCATTCAAGTGCAGTGTGCATTGTGTTTTTTAAGAAACTTATCATTTAATTAAATTTCGTTTAAGTTAGCAATATTTTGCGAATATCTTGCGTCTCCGTACAAATTAAAAAAATCGCACACTTGAAATATAATCTGAATTAGAAAAATACGAATAGGTGAAATACAAATGTTAGGAGAGAATTACAAGCGAGGAACATTACATAGACCGTTGACCGACACTTGGGTGCAACAGATATAAGACAATCAACAGGTTGTTTTCGCATGCCAATCGTCCCGCAGTGCTTCTAGTCCTCAGTCACTGGTGGAACATAGACAATATCTTTGGAGAGAAACGGGAGTTAGAGAAAGGTGAGAGAGATGTGACCTGAAGAAAAGCATCAGACATCAGATACGCAAAGGTGGAAGATGGAGAAGGAAACCCGATGATAGGCAGATATATCTAACCCTCGCTAACTTCTCCCTTGTGAACGATGCATGCCTGTGTGAGTATGCATGTATATGTATATACGGTACCTATATGAGTGACCGCACACGCCTGGGTATACATACCACGTGCATGAACAGGCGTGCTCGTGGACCCAGAGCTCGAACAATAGGACCATCAGGCGGCTACCATTCTTCAGGGACAATCAGTAGGGGGAAGCCTCTTTCTCGGCGCCCGACTCCTCCGTGCGGGGGCCTCAAGCTTAAAAAGGACAATCGTCCCCTTATTTACGATTTGGGCAGCCTAGTCCAGTCTCCTTCCACTTTCTTCCTTTCTCCTTTTCTTCCTCAAGCCTCCTTCTCTCTATCTCCACCTTTCGTTCTATCATAGTCCTATCTTCTTTCTCACTCTTTCAGGTAGCCACCTTGCTCGAAAATGCGATATCAGAGTATGAGAGGGTCATCAAAAATTTTCGGTCCCTATATGCGATCCCTTCTGTTGGCCACAGGCTATTCGATTACAAAATACGCCCATCAAATTTTTCACGGATTTTCCAACTGGCGCATAAGTTTCGAGACTCGAGTAATATGCACCATCACGTGCTCATCTTAAGCTTTACAACTCGCCGGGGGCCTTTGTGAAATTGATTACAAGGAGGACGATCTTCACCACGGGTTCGAACAGGCGTGCAGTGTATAGATATGTTTTCTTCTCCAATAGATTAATCAATATGATTAAAGAGCTTCAAGCTCTTGTAAGTTTAACGTAGCTCATTTAAATGTCATCACGAAAAGCATATCGCAAAAAAAATTCTTTCAAGTCTAATACATCTGTGATTATATTTCTATAATATTCTATGTGTGTGCGTAATTATATATTTTCTAGAATATAAGAATAGTCTTTAATTATTTTCTAATTCAGAAACTAAAGCGTGTATTAGAGTTTTGATGATTTCATCAGTTTTACATTTTTGAGCTTTTTTCTTAAAAAACTTCGCAAATCGTTAGTTGCTCGAGCTTAGCACGTTCTCGGCAGATAGATATCTGATTCAAGCAAGATCGTTTCGTTGACCGTATAAATCGATTCTCACCGAATCAGATTGTCGCTTATTGTTTGTCGGAACGGACAGATATTACATTTACGAAAGAGGCACATCGATCGCGATCAAGTGAACGCAAATCAGCCGGAGGGTTTGCAGGGAGCAAGATTGTTCTCCGTTAAATTATGGTCGTTTGATATGGATGAAACAGCCATAAAATACAAACGAGATACGACTCGAGGACTGAATTATTAGGCAAGATTTCCATTTTCGTGTCTTATATTATCTGAGTTGTCTTTTGCCTTCATCACGTTTTACTTCAAAATTACGGCATAAAATTTCTTGAATAAATATTACCATACTGATGCAACACGAAAGAAATATTTCATCAAAATTATAACCAACATAATGTATTTTTCTGTTTTTAAAATAAACATCAAATAAAAATTTAATGTTTCTACATGTACATGATGTATGCGCACTCCGAATGTATAAATTATAATTTACAAGATTATCTTCTCTACATATCTTTTATGTATCTTTTTAACATTTCTCTGAATATATTAAATATATTATATATACAACGTTTATCTTTTCTTTTTCAATCAATCAATCAAAATAACAAGACAAAAATATAAACGGGAATACAATCTTTGACATCTCCGAAAACTACGACGTGGCTCGAGCGTATAGTGAGCTCTATAATGTGTAAGATGAAGTAGGTGGAAAAGAATGTAAGATGCGGAAAGAAGAGAAGGACGAAGGAAGGTGAGCAGAGAGAATACGAAGAAAAGAGTGTGATGAGGGTGGAGACGATAGGAGGAGGAAGAGGAGAGTGCAGTATCACGGTTGCTTTATCTTGCTGCACTGAGGAGGCTGCGAGAAGAAGTTGAAGAGCACTCCGCTTACACGAACGCAAGTGGAGGGTATTGTGTGAGGAATAGAGCCACCTTCATACACGCACCATCGTTTTCTCCCTGTTCTTCTCCTCCCTCGTCTCTTCTTTCTCGTTTTAACCACCATCTCTACTCCGGGAGAAGAGGTTTATGAGGAAGATGGGAGAAAAAAGGATAGAATATGACTCAACGAGAGAGCGAAGACGGGGTGTAAAGAGGCAGAAGGGAGAGAAGCTCGCCGAGTAAGGGGGCGTGGGTGCGTCCTTCGTGATTTACATATGCGTATTCTATACTTTATTTACTGCGTCGATCATCCTCCACTTTATCTCCTCGCGTGTGGGATGCGCCAAAGAAAGAGCACGATGAAGAAGAGGATGCAGACGAAGAAGCTGATGAGGAAAAAGAAGAGAGGAAGAGAGAGAAGGGAAGGAAGGAACAGATGGTGGGATGCTTTTCTTTATCTATTAGCCCGAAGCTGCTATTGATACCGTAAATATTGAATACATAGGCAGACAATCTTGACCTCTCAATTATGCGGAAGATAACTCGCGCGCTCAACACAAGAGAAAGAAAAAAAACGTATCAATTTCATTAATGCATGGATAATACAAACTTATAGAAGTATAAGATGTTCGAATATTTTTATTGCGTAACGTAAGATATTTCTATGAGGATTTTATGAATGACGAATTAAGTTCATACATTAATGTTCGTTATGTTTTTTACATAAACATTAGAATATTAGATGCTTCTATTCTATGTTGTTTTTAGTACAAATAATTATCAACGAATATAATAGTCATAAAAAAATGTATCATAATTATATAATTAATTATTGCGTTAATTCACGCAATTATATCTAATTCAGAATGTATCTAATTCTTTTACTGTTATACGATTTATACTGTAATATTTGGATCTACTTAATGAAAATATAAATTTCGATAAGACGTCAAGAACGATAAAAAAATAAGAATATATTAATGTTCTCCGCAGTGGTGACTTTCGTCCATGGACCAATATATACTTAAAAGGAGAGGCACATAGAGGGCGGATAAAAAATGACGGTGAGATAATTGACATATGTCAAGTTTCTTCTTTTTTTTAAGTTAGCTGACGCCAGCTCTCTCTCTCTCTCTCTCTCTCTCTCTCTCTCTCTCTTTCTCTCTCTCTACATGTTTCACTAGCGGTAACCTCGGCATGCCGCAGTTAATTGTTGTAACTGCCTTTCAGCCGAGTAGCGTGGAGTTTCGAAGCAAGCGAAAGACAAAGAACGCCGAAAATGACGAGAGGCCTTCTTCAAGGCGCGCACACGCGGCTTCGTACGTCCGATGACAGCCTGACGAAGTACTTCTCTCCAATCTCCGACAAACGTCGGCCGAGAGACTGTGTCGGAATCGCTTGCGCGATTCCTTAATTGAAAGTGTGATTGGCAAGAATGATTATTAAATGCGCGCAAAAAAGGTCACATACGGAGACCAGCCAAGAGAACGAAATTTAATCTTGCGTCAAGATCAATTTCTAGGATGAGTGCTGAAAGATATATATATTTTACGATTATTTTACACACACACGCACACATATCGTACTTAAATTTGTCATAATAGGAAAGTGATTTTGGTAAAATTAATTTTCAATACAAAAAAATATATTGTATCAATAATACATCTTGACAATTATTGTTCAGTAATTATTCTCATGTGCTCATAATAATATATCGATTTCAACATTTGGATAGTCGCGTTCATAGGGATAATTGTTACTATGTATCATTCTCACTGCGATAATGTTTGCTAAAGATCCTCGATTTTTCATTGATCAATCGCGTACATATAAATTACATCGAGGCGGCAACAGCGACACGCAATTTCATCAACGTTTCCACCTTTCACCGTGTTCGCCGCGATCGAAAACGACAAGAAGTGATGAACCGACAAGGCGAACAGACAAAGATGAGATAAGAGGAATAAGAATGGGAAGAGATAGAGAATGGGGAAGAGAACGGTCGATAGACGAGCGAACTCTTCTCTCTTTCAAGACGGCCGAGTAAATCATGGGAAGAGTATTCGTGAGAGTCTCGCGGGTCTGGATAGAAAGAAGGTGAAAAGAGGACGAAGAGAGGAGAGCCATGGGGTTCTCGTGGTTGATCAGTGGTAAAGGGGAGAGAGAGCGAGATAGAGAGATAGAGAGAGAAAGAGAGAGAGAGAGAGAGAGAGAGAGAGAGAGAGAGAGAGAGAGAGAGTAGTTGAGAGAG